>NC_043001.1:135429003-135514003 GCF_006345805.1 Octopus sinensis | reverse complement strand
TAATTATTCCAAATTAATTAATTTCACCCTTCATTATTACGGATAACCATATTTTATCTCAGTAGATGACCACAGCATCTTGTTTTGGCTACACGCGGGTGGGAAGGGGCTGTTCACAATCGTTTCATTCACAAATTTGAATTCGGTGATACTAGTTGAGGATTCTAGCTCGCTCTGATACTGAGTTGAGTTGGTACCTCCTAGTATCTCAAAATTCAATATATAATCATTTATGATTATAGTATTCCACGCTGAAGAGAAAAGAAGTTTCGGTAAGATAGAATTATTTAATATTTAATATTTTAATTCTTATGCTTTCCTAAAACTTGATTTCGAAACGTACGTCCGTGGATAACTTTAAAAATGTTTGATAGATTGCGGTTAATTCATTCTCTCTTACCTGTTTGTGTCAGCCTTCCAATTGCTGTTTTTACTGAGATCTCCCTTTTTAGTAGAAGAAATAGCTATAACCCTTTGACTGCTATTTCTAAATTCGGTATGTGGTAAGGCAATTCGTTGCTGAACCCTTATTGCTTAGTATTACTTAAATTTTCCTCAAATGAGGCTTTTACATGCCGAAGACTACTTGGTGTAATTGATAATTATTCCAAATTAATTAATTTCACCCTTCATTATTACGGATAACCATATTTTATCTCAGTAGATGACCACAGCATCTTGTTTTGGCTACACGCGGGTGGGAAGGGGCTGTTGACACAATCGTTTCATTCACAAATTTGAATTCGGTGATACTAGTTGAGGATTCTAGCTCGCTCTGATACTGAGTTGAGTTGGTACCTCCTAGTATCTCAAAATTCATATATAATCATTTATGATTATAGTATTCCACGCTGAAGAGAAAAGAAGTTTCGGTAAGATAGAATTATTTAATATTTAATATTTTAATTCTTATGCTTTCCTAAAATGATTTCGAAACGTACGTCCGTGGATAACTTTAAAAATGTTTGATAGATTGCGGTTAATTCATTCTCTCTTACCTGTTTGTGTCAGCCTTCCAATTGCTGTTTTTACTGAGATCTCCCTTTTTAGTAGAAGAAATAGCTATAACCCTTTGACTGCTATTTCTAAATTCGGTATGTGGTAAGGCAATTCGTTGCTGAAACCTTATTGCTTAGTATTACTTAAATTTTCCTCAATGAGGCTTTTACATGCCGAAGACTACTTGGTGTAATTGATAATTATTCCAAATTAATTAATTTCACCCTTCATTATTACGGATAACCATATTTTATCTCAGTAGATGACACAGCATCTTGTTTTGGCTACACGCGGGTGGGAAGGGGCTGTTGACACAATCGTTTCATTCACAAATTTGAATTCGGTGATACTAGTTGAGGATTCTAGCTCGCTCTGATACTGAGTTGAGTTGGTACCTCCTAGTATCTCAAAATTCAATATATAATCATTTATGATTATAGTATTCCACGCTGAGAGAGAAAAGAAGTTTCGGTAAGATAGAATTATTTAATATTTAATATTTTAATTCTTATGCTTTCCTAAAACTTGATTTCGAAACGTACGTCCGTGGATAATTAAAAATGTTTGATAGATTGCGGTTAATTCATTCTCTCTTACCTGTTTGTGTCAGCCTTCCAATTGCTGTTTTTACTGAGATCTCCCTTTTTAGTAGAAGAAATAGCTATAACCTTTGACTGCTATTTCTAAATCGGTATGTGGTAAGGCAATTCGTTGCTGAACCCTTATTGCTTAGTATTACTTAAATTTTCCTCAAATGAGGCTTTTACATGCCGAAGACTACTTGGTGTAATTGATATTATTCCAAATTAATTAATTTCACCCTTCATTATACGGATAACCCTATTTTTCTTAGTAGATGACCACAGCATCTTTTTGGCTACACGCGGGTGGGAAGGGGCTGTTGACACAATCGTTTCATTCACAAATTTGAATTCGGTGATACTAGTTGAGGATTCTAGCTCGCTCTGATACTGAGTTGAGTTGGTACCTCCTAGTACCTCAAAATTCAATATATAATCATTTATGATTATAGTATTCCACGCTGAAGAGAAAAGAAGTTTCGGTAAGATAGAATTATTTAATATTTAATATTTTAATTCTTATGCTTTCCTAAAACTTGATTTCGAAACGTACGTCCGTGGATAACTTAAAAATGTTTGATAGATTGCGGTTAATTCATTCTCTCTTACCTGTTTGTGTCAGCTTCCAATTGCTGTTTTTACTGAGATCTCCCTTTTTAGTAGAAGAAATAGCTATAACCCTTTGACTGCTATTTCTAAATTCGGTATGTGGTAAGGCAATTCGTTGCTGAACCCTATTGCTTAGTATATATACATACATATTATATATATATATATATATATATATATATATAGCTATATATATATATATATATATATATATATATGTATATATAATATATATATATATATATATATATACACCCACACACATATACATAAGAAAAAGAATTCTGAAAAATGCTAGTGTCTTTGAAAAGTATTTATCAACTTAACTGGTTTCACTTATTTGAAAAGATTTTCAAAAGTAAAGTATGAGGCTTTGTGTATCCTCTGTGGTGTCAAAAATTAGTTTACTTAACTGTATTCAAATCAAGTGATAGAATCTTTGACAATGATAAGAAAAAGTTTGAGGCTTTGTGTATCCTCTGTGATGAGTCGAAAAATAGATTACATAAAAATCATTTAGATTAGGTAATAATATTTTTTACAATGATGAGAAGATAAAGATTAATTTACATAAATATATCCAAATCAAGTAATAGAGTATTTGACAAGAAGATAAAATGTGTCTGGTTTGTCAATTAGTGGATGCTAAAGTTTTAGTCTCACTGCAATCAGAAATCATAATTGTTTGCATCTTAAATTGTAAAAGGTGAGTAATAACAGACCATTTATAGTTCTTGGATCTGGCTGTAGAGTCTCACATCTGGATGGAATTCGACAGTTACTACTATTTTATACAGAGACGGTGGCTCAAAATTGCCTTCTCTCTAAAAAACAATGTGGTTGGTTGATGGCAGTCACGTGATCAAAAGATGATTCTGTTTTTAAAAAAAGGTGGCTTAGAATTGCTTTCTCTTTAACCCTTTAGTATTTAAACCGGCCATATCCGGCCAAAATATTTAATCTGTTTTATGTTCAAACTGACAGATCCAGGCCCTCACACCTACCCTACAATGTGATTCTACATTAAGTAATTACACCATCAAGATCTTGAAGATATGAGACAATGCATGATTAATTCAAATAAATGGGAATCAATAGGCATTATGTTTGATTGAATAATCTGAACGCTAAAGGGTTAAAAACAGTGTAAGTGGTTGATGGCAGTCACATGAACAAAAAGTAGTTCATGATTGTTCTGATTTCAAATAGTTGTGGAGCCAAGGAAGGCTTGTTTGGTGAGCTGGTTCTGTTATGGCTCAGTAGTTTTAGCTGTGTTTTGGGGTTTATATGTATAGCTCATAAGTAAAGAATGGTGTTTATTTATGTGTGTGTGTTGTGGTTGTCAGAGCAAAGTACATGTGTGTGCCTGTGTATGTTATATTTACCAGGTTGGTGTATGTATGTGTGTATGTATGTGTTATATGTGTGCTTAGGGTGCTGAAACACTACATATATGGTAACACAACTATGTGAGTTCCTTGGCATAGCATATACAATGGACCCTTTCTGTGATCATTCAGCCTGATAGAAATAGCAACTAGATCTCCCTCAAACCACACCCTCCTATCTTAAATAATGATACGTAGTACAATGTAGCTGCTGATATACAAAATTATAGGCTGACCATTGCTAGAAATATTTGGTTCATAAGGGAGTAGGTCAACAGAATTGTTGGAGATTTGGACAGAATTCTTGTGTATTTAGTTCTGGCCCTTTATGTTCTGAGTGCAAATACCACCAATGTGAACTCTCTTTTTCATCTGTCTGGTGTCAGTGAAATATCATACCAGTCAAGTGCTGGGGTTGTCACTGGTGTCTCATAAGATTCTTTGAGTAAAAAAACCATGCTCTGAGAATCCTAAACAAATCATCTTTGTGTTGTCTGCACTTTAAGAACAGACAAGAATGTGAACTGTATTGGACATAGTTTTCTTGTAAAGATCAGCTACACACCAGAAGTTATAAGTAAAATAGAAATATTGCTTCTTGTCTTGATAGTCAATATATAGTGATATTGTTTTATCATTGTCAGTTAAAAGAACAATCAATCAGAAGACTAACTTTTCTCAGTGTATATTCATAGAACTGTCTCCATTTGAGAAAAGTATATTTCACTTCTCATAGCATTAGAAAGTCAATGTAAAATAGTGTGTGTGTGTGTGTGTTAGTAACAAACTGGAAGAAGGAGTGCTCAACACCAGGAAAGTGCATAAGCAAGTCTTTTTAATATAATCTTTTTGTTACTTTTATGGTAGTGAAGCTTTTCTGGTGACATCATCATCGTTTAACGTCCGTTCTCCATGCTAGCATGGGTTGGACGGTTCGACTGGGGATCTGGGAAGCCAGAAGGCTGCACCAGGCTCCGGTCTTATCTGGCAATGTTTCTACAGCTGGATGCCCTTCCTAACGCCAACCACTCCGTGAGTGTAGTGGGTGCTTTTTACGTGCCACCCGCACAGGTGCCAGGCGAGGCTGGCATCGGCCACGGTCGGATTGGTGCATTTTACGTGCCACCTGCACGGAAGCCAGTCGAGGCGGCACTGGCTTCGGCAGACAGTCATTCATATTTTGAAACCTGGTTGAAAAATGCTGATCTCTCTTAACTGAAAACTTTTGGTACCAGAACAGGGAAATTACAAGAATTCTATTCAAAGTACATATGTAAATCATCATCATCATCATTTAACATCCATTTTCCATGCTGGCATGAGTTGGACGGTTTGACAAGAGCTGGCCAACCAAACCATCCAACCCATACCAGCATGGAAAACAGACATTAAATGATGAATGTGTGTGTGTGCGTGTAAGCAGTTGTCCATAATTTAAAAAAAAAAGCACACTCAATATGAATGATAGAGAGGTTATATTTTTTGCATATTGGCAAGAAGTATATTACTAGTTGTGGCATATTGGTGATTAGAATGTTACTGTCAGTTTCTCATTGACTATTTCACATAGGCAATATTGGTGACTTTTAGAAGAGCTGTCAATATTGCCCAAGTGCAGTAGTTGGTGCAAAAACCAACAGTAACATTCTGACAAATTATGTGCCATAACCAGTAATATACTGCTTGATCATATATATGAAATACAAAATGGGACAAGATTGCAAAACATCCGGACAACTAGGTGATACAAAAAGGGACAACAAAACATCCAGATAGACAATACAAAAAAAAATAAAGAAAAAATGAAGAAAAAAAAGAAGGGATCATTTGAAGCTTTCTATCCTCAGTCAAGAACCGGATCATCCTTGCAATTTTGGCTGACTAATCTTGAGATTGTTCCAATCTGGCCAGCCCCAAGCTAAGAGCATTAGATTCCTTGGAAGAAAGCATCGAATGTATACGAAAACAAAGACGGAAAAACAGACAACATTGCACAGATATAAATACAAAATACAATAAAAATATTAATGATAATAACAGGACATAAGAACAGGTATCTTTTGACTGGGGACGAATTGAATTCAGCTGGTGTGTGTGGAAATGAAGCCTTATGGTAGAGATTCAAAACTTTCACAAACACAGGAAAGAATATTGATGTGGCAGTGACCACGGTCAGATGCAAAAATATATCTTTCTATCTATTTATATATATAATATCCCCTACCTGGGACGTAGTCAGTCCACCTGTGCATACCTTCCTTCTTGTGACACTTGTGAAGACCTGTTGAGGCAAGTGAAAATCAAAATCAAAACAAATCAAAATAGATGAACATCAATGGAATTTGTATCTTTGTGGTACCAGTGCCGGTGGCACACAAGAAAAACCATCCGAACGTGGCCGTAGCCATTACCGCATCGACTGGCCTCCGTGCTGTGGGCATGTACAAACACCATCCGTTCGTGGCCGCTCGCCAGCCTCATCTGGCACTGTGTCGGTAGCACATAAAAAACACCATCCGAGCGTGGCCGTCTGCCAGCCTCGTCTGGCACCTGTGTCGGTGGCACATAAAAAACACCATCCGAGCGTGGCCGTTCGCCAGCCTCGTCTGGCACTGTGTCGGTGGCACATAAAAAACACCATCCGAGCGTGGCCGTTCGCCAGCCTCGTCTGGCACCGTGGTCGGTGGCACATAAAATCACCCACTACACTCTCGGAGTGGTTGGCGTTAGGAAGGGCATCCAGCTGTAGAAATACTGCCAGATCTGACTGGCCTGGTGCAGCCTTCGGGCTCCCCAGACCCCAGTTGAACCGTCCAACCCATGCTAGCATGGAAAGCGGACGTTAAATGATGATGATGATATATATATAAATGTATGTACGTATACATACACACACATGTGTGTATGTATATATACACACATAGACTCTTGTAGTTTTGCAGTGATTTTCCAATGCTATATTTTGTGAGCTACTTTTTCAAATATTTATTTTTGTCATAAAATAACCAAACACACACACACACACACACACGTGCATGCGTACATTCACATACACACACACACAAGCATATATATGATACAAGCACATGATCATATCCACATATATTTAAGCAGCTACATAGATAGATATTGATATATATAAATGGCACAAAGACAAGATATCCTAGCGCATCTGACAGTTTCCAACTCTGTTTACATCATCAAGTATGCACACCTCTCTTAACTGATATCTTTGAATTCTGACTTGCTTCCAACTTGGGAAGATCAGGAGTGGTACTAAACTGGATTGTCATGTCCCCAGCAGAAATAAAGAGTCTCCTCTCTTCTATACTATTTTATCATCATGCTGTCATAGGTTGGACAGCTTGACAGGAACTGGCAGGGCCAGGGGCCACATCTAATTCCATAGTCTGTTTTGGCTTGATTTCTATGGCTGGATGCCCTTCCTAATGCCAACCACTTTACAGAGAGTATTGGGTGCTTCTTATGTAGCACCAGCAGGAGTGCTTTTTATGTGGTCCCAGCCATCTCCATTGTGCAAAATAAACATAACTAAAAGAGTAAATGGGATAGCAGATATATATATATAGTGGGGGCACAATGGCCCAGTGGTTAGGGCAGCAGACTCGCGGTCATAGGATCGCAGTTTCGATTCCCAGACCGGGCATTGTGTGTGTTTATTGAGTGAAAACACCCAAAAGCTCCACGACGCTCCAGCAGGGGGTGGAGATCCCTGCTGTACTCTTTCACCACTCTTTCTCCCACTCTTTCTTCTGTTGGCCTGCTCGCTTAGCCAGTGGGGTGGCGTCATTTGAAGGCTAAAACAATGCGAACGCTTTGTGACTAGCAATGTGTAAAACATCTGATGGTCTGGTCGGTCACGTGATATATATAAATATATATATATATATATATATATGGTCAGTGTTAAGAGGGAGCGTTAGGTGCTCATAATTTTTATGAGTGATGTGGGGAAGAAGGAATAACATAATATAATATGTATTCTCTGTGTTTCTTGTTTATGTCTTGCTTCCTGTCATTTGATAAGAGATAAAATTATAATACCGTGTTTACATACACCTCCAGAATTCTCCCAAGACATATCGCAGCTGCCTGTTCATTTGACCGAATTTTTTAAGTATTAATGCATTATACAGATAGATATACACAGCCACCACCATACCAGAACCCCACACATGCACACAGGGGGTTCCAAAATTGGTCCTTTGTTGCTTCCTTTTACTTCTAAAACCTTGGCAAACACAAACACACTCACACACATACACACACACAACTACATATACTCACATATATATTTATATAACCCCTTTCTCTCACACACATATACATATATTTATACAGACACACACATACACATGTATATATGACAACAATCCAATCACATCCAAAAATGACCATTACTTACTGTTTTAAGAATCATGCTTCTTGAAGCCTCCTAAGCCCTTACATGTCTTATAAGCAAAACTGTATATGTGCTCATTGTGTAATAACACCATATCTTTTGAATAAATTTGAAACTTCCTTGCATGTGCTGCATATTATGCAATCTTTTGCTATGATTTTACTACCGTCAGCATAATGACTTGATTTGTGGCTAGTCCGCCCAGCCCTGGTAAGGGACTAACAGTCCCAAATAATATGAACACATGTATGTATATCATCATCATTATTATCATCATCATCGTTTAACATCCGTTTTCTGTGCTGGCATGGGTTGAATGGTTTGACTAAGGTCTGAAAAACCAGTGGCTGCACCAGGTTCCAACCTGATCTGGCAATGTTTCTACAGCTGTATGCCCTTCCTAATGCCAACCACTCCAAAAGTGTAGTAGGTACTTTTTACATGCCACAGGCGCAGGAGCTAGTAAGGCAGGCCTGGCATTGATCATGTTCAGATAGTGCTTTTTACATGCCACTGGCACGGGAGCCAGTCAGGAGCACTGGCATCGGCCATATTCAGAGGTGCTTTTTACATGCCACCTGCATGGGAGCCAGACAGGGGGCGCTGGCATCAGCCATGTTCGGATGGTGCTTTTTACATGCCACTGAAACAAGAACCAGACAGAGGGCACTGGCCACAGCTACGATTCTGGCTTTCTCTTTTATCATTCACTTGTTTTAGTCTTCAGACACTGGCCATGCTGGGGCACTGCCTTGAAGAATTTTAGTCAGATGCATCAACCCCAGTACTTATTTTTAAGTCTGGTACTTATTCTATCATTCTCTTTTGGCTGAACCACTAAGATACAGAAACATAAACACACCAACACTGGTTGTTAAGCAGTGATGGAACACAGATACACACACACACACACACACACACATGACATGCTGCTTTCAGTTTCTATCTACCAAATCCACTCACAAGGCTTTGGTTGGCCTGAGGCTAATGGTAGAAGATACTTGCTCAAGGTACCATACAATGGACTGACAATAGCTTAACTGGCCAGAATTTCAAAGTCACTGTCAATACTATTCTTGTTAAAAAATAATAAATTTCTACTCTACAAACTGTATTGAGTAATCTTTTGATTTAATGTAAAATAGTTTTTATTATAACATAAAAACATTTGTAAACATACATATATACATACATGTATGTACATGCATATATGTATATACATACATATATATATGTATATATGTATATATATATATATAAGAGAAAAAATCTATCAGAAAGGAACTCTATCTCTCTTAAAAATATATCTTTTGATAAGCATAACAAATGCGCAACCGGTAAAAGAACTTTCACCTAATTAAATACACTCTCCCTTACTTAAATTATTTTGTCAGCATTTTCTTCATTCCTTTTTTTTTTTATATATATCACAACTCGTGTTCCACATCTCCTTTTTTAAATATGTATATATATATATATATATATATATATATATATATATATATATATATATTATATATATATATAGGAAATATATATATATATATATAGGAAATATATATATATATAGGAAATTATATATATATATATAGGAAAAATACTGAGAAACAGTTGAAAATGTGCCAAAATTTTCTTTTTATATATACATATATATTTTCTGTAATTAAAACAAGCTTAATTTTGAAACACAAGTGGAGATTAATGTGCTTAATATGTGTTTATATGTATAAAAAAAATATAAAGATATATTTTCATGGAATAAATGTTCATAGTTCAACTGAAATTATATTGGTATACATATTCTTAAGGTGAATTTGGCATATATATATATATATGTATGTATATATGTATGTTTGTATATATATATATATATATATTATATATATATATGTTGTATATATATATATATATATATATGTATGTTTGTATATATATATATATATATATATATATAATATATATATATATATATATATATGTTGTATATATATATATAAACATGCCTGCATACATATATATATATATATATAGTATTTTATTCTTTTATTTGTTTCAGTCATTTGACTGTGGCCATGCTGGAGCACCCCAGGACTTATTTTTTGTAAGACTAGTACTTATTCTATTGATCGTTTTTGCCAAACCACTAAGTTATGGGGATGTAAGCACAAACATCGGTGTCAAGCAATGTGGGGGGGGGGGTACAGACACAAATACATTCATACATATATATATACTACAGATTTATTTCAGTTTCTGTCTACTAAATCCACTTACAATACTTTGGTCAACCCGAGGCTATAGTAGAAGGCACTTGCCCAAGGTGCCATGCAGTAGGACTGAACCCAGGACCATGTGGTTAGGAAGCAAGTTTCTTACCACACAGCCTCTCTTGCATCTATATTCAAATAGGTGCAGGCATGGCTATTAAGAAGTTCACTTTGTGACTACATGGTTTCAGGTTCAGGCACACTGCACAGCACCTTGGGCCATTGTCTTCTACTATAGCCCTGGGCCAACCAATGCCTTAGGAGTGAACTTGGTCGATGGAAAATATATGGAAGCCTGTTGTATCTTTATGTGCATATGTATGTGTGTCTGTCTTCGCGTTTGTCCTGCCTCACTTGACAATTGTTGTTGGTTTGTTTACATTCATCTGAACACAGCAGTTTAGCAAAAATACATGCAGAAAAATAAATACTGGGGTGGATGTAGATTCGTTTTGATTAAACCCATCGAGTGGTGCTCCAGCATGGCCAGAGTCCAATGACTGAAAAACCATTAACCCATTAGCATTTAAACTGGCTATATCCGGCCAAAAGTATTCTGCCTGTTTTATGTTCAAACTGGCCAGATCTGGTCTTTCACACCAACCCTACAATATCGTTTTAAAAATTAACAGCTACCTCATCAAAATCTCATAACTACAAGATAATGCATGATTAGTTCAAAACAATGTGGATAAAAAAGGATTAATTTTGGCAGAATAATGTGAACACTAAAGGATTAAAGGATGAAAGAAAATATTAAAAATATACGCAGCATACAGAAATAGGTATTAGGATTGATATGAACGACTGAAAAATCCTCAAAAACTGTGCTCCAGTATGGCCACAGGTCAATGCCTAAAAGCAGTAAAATAACACACACACACACCCTCACACACATGCATGTTCAAACTTCATCTGTTTGCTTTGGTTATTCCGCAGAGACGTTTTTCTAACAAAAGACTTTACATAATATATTACTGACATATTACACAATTTCCTTGTCTTTATGCCAAACTGAACCGAAATCTTCACATAAATATATTTGAATAATTCTTTTACTATTCAGTTCCATGATTTCTTTCTGTTCTTGTAGTATATTTGCTATCATTTATTCCTTAGGGATTTTGCTTTATGGAAACCGATTCCAATATTCTGTTGTAAACCATTTATTTGCCTTTAAAATCTCTGTTCTTTCAAAACATAACCAATATTTTCTATAATCCATGCAACCCTGATACCATACCATATTCTTTACTTTTTGGATATTTTTCCATTTTTGTTTCTTTTGTGTTTTTTTTTTAATATATTCTTTATATTTAATCATTTGCTTCTATTTGAGAAGAATCACTCTCTCACTTGACTACTCCCTTTCTTTCTCTTTTCCCCCCACTTATACATGCAGGGGTTGACATTAGGCAGACTGCATTGAAGCATTAAATCCTTGCCCCAATTTTCCATGCTCTGCTACACATTGTTTTTACTTCACCTCTCTCTCTCTCTCTTTCCTTCTCTCTCTCCCTCTCTCTAACAATATGTTAGAGGTGACACATAAGCCTCTCTCTGTTGCAAGCATGACAAAACACATGTCAGATGAAATGATGATGATGACGATGATTCTGATGACAATGTAGTGGCGGTGGTAGAAAAGTTTTGGATGATGTAAATGGGAACCAGTTTCTTGGAATGTTTGACAAATCTTATTTTACAGTATTCCCTCTGTATTTATCTATTTCTCTCTCCTTCTCTCTCTCTCTCTCTCTCTCTCTCCTCTCTCTCTCTCTCTCTCTCTCTCTCTCTCTACACACACACACAGGCAGCAACAAGGAGGGAAAAGGAATAAAAATAGTAAATATGGTAAAGAACTTAACACCATTTCATTCAATCCCCCATTTCTTACGTCAATAATCTTTTTAATTTCAATCTAACCACTGATGTATTTATCTGGTTAATTAGCAAAACTTAGTAAAGAAATAATACCAGCAATTTACTAGGGTAAAACAGTTACTCAATCATAACTAGAAACATTTTATTAAATGAATTTTTAAATATTTAAAGAAATATCAAATAGAATGTTTGTACCTCAGAAGAATCTAAAAGTAAGAGCATTCTAATGATTAGCAAAGCTCAAATTGCCAACACTCTGCAACCACTGGCTCACAATGGACATCATGTTTAACCTCTTAGTGTCTACATCGAAGAGGCCAGGGAACAGAAGAAAGGAGACATGCACCCAACACCAGAGCTGAAGACACCTCCGAATGGAGCGAGACGCCTCCGAATGGAGCGAGATGCCTCCGAATGGAGTGAGACGCCATGTCAAAACGGTAGAGGAGTAGGGCCCAAAACCGGACGTGGTTCCTCCTGATGATGTCTTGAGCTAACTGGATCCTATAAAGGCACTGTTTCTGGTAGTAGACCACGAAACACGGTTGAAATTCCCTATTGCTATTACAATAACCTTTGTTCATCTCAACCTGTTATGTGAAATACTATTACTTCCAAGACCCACTTGTTCGGAAATAGCAACCTGAATCCCATCTCTACCAAGACTCACTCTGTTCATTCAGATCTTGAGTGCCTTTAGCTGAGTCCACTCTGTTGCAAGCTTCCAGGTCAGGCCTCTGGAGTAAGAATACATTCCTCCTTAATTTCCCCCCCCCCCCCCAGCAGTCACGGAGGTCTTGTTAACTGTGATAAGTACTTCTTCCTCCTTGTACAAAAGAACCATTTCTCCTCTCAGTAACAACAACCTTCCAAAATTTTCTGCCCCTGAACATATTTTTACCTCCAGTCACCTATGTACAGATGTTTAAACTGATTATGTAGAGGACTAGATTAGCTACTGTCCCTCTTTATTGTTGTTCTTTAACCCCAGGCTACTGTTGATTGACAAAGCCTATGATCATAGGTGTTCCACCCTTCACCATCCTGTTGTGTTCTCAAATATACTGTATCTAGGACTACATAATTCATCATCATCATCATATGTCCAGTCTCTATGTTGGCATGGGTTGGATCATTTGACATGAAGCTGGCTAGCAGGGAGCTTTACTGGACTCCAACACTCTATTGTGGCATAGTTTCTATGGCTAGCTGCCCTTCCTAATGCCAACTTCATAACAGAGTGAGCAGGGTGCTTTTTACATGCCACCGTCACGGGTGCATTAACACAGCACTGGCACTGGTGCTCTTTACATACTACCAGCATGGGTGTTTTATGCAGCGCAGGCACAGGTGCATTAATGCAGCACCGGCATGGATACTTTTCAAGTGGCACCAGCACCTGAAAGGACAATCCTGTATGTGTGGAAGACAGCGATTTTACTTAGCTTGACATGTCTTATCAAGTGCAGCAAATCGCCACATATCCCTATCCCTTGTCATTACCTCAGTGAGGCCCTAGTGTCTGAAGATCTTTTCTCATCGCTTCATCACACGTTTTCTTGGGTCTCTCCAGATCAGTCTTGTTCTGCCAGAGTTATGATCGAACATGTTCCAACCATGGCCATCCTACCTTTTGTACAGCCAGTGTATCAAAGATTTACCCTGCTATATGTGCCCTTTCTCTTTTAAACTAGTTAATTTTGTGAATGGAGAAATATTCTCTTGTACTTTTGATGCATGTGTGGATATGTATGCGTGGATGTGTGTGCATGCTTTATTATTATATATTAATTATTTTTTCATAAGTGTATGTATAGATGTTTGCGTTATGCGCATGTATATAGATATGTGAATGTGCTGTGTAGATGTGTATGATGCATGTGTAGGTGTAGAGATGAGGGTGTATGTGAAATATGTGTCCTTGACAGTATGTATGTGCACGAAAGCTAGCATTAAATTATGCTAATGACGATGATGGTGTTACATATATAATATGTATGTGATGGTGTGTATGTGCATGTCATGGTGTGTGTGTGTGTGTGTCTTAATGATAATGATTGCATGTATATCTCTGTGTATGTGTTTGCATGTATGGATATGTATATGGCATGTGTATATGAGTTTGTCTGTGTGTGTATTTACATGTATCGGGTGTGAGAAGTAAGCCAGGATGACAACTTCAAAATAAATAAACAGAGTGAAGTCAAAGACAGATGTGATCGTGAGTCAACCAACAGCAATAGCAACGTTTGGTGTGTGTATGTGTGTGTATATCAATGTACATACGATGTGTGTGTTTATCAATGTGTGTGTGTATACAACACTGTTGGATACCAAGGGTGGATGTAAGAATTCCACCCAAATATTCCTGTGCAGCTGTTGCTTAGAATCCTAGTTTCATGGGTGTCAAATGGATTATGCACTTCTGATCTACATCATGTGTGTGTACATGTTTATATGTGTGTGTATATGTATGTCTATATATAGTCCATAGATGAGAATCTGACACTTTCCATGTAGAATACATTTTTGTAGTGCTCAAGAGATTTAAACTTGAGCAGGTATAGAAGTAAATCTAGGGATAAACAAGTTGGACACATCATCATCATCATCATCATCATCGTTTAACGTCCATTTTCCACGCTAGCACGGGTTGGACGGTTCGACCGGGGTCTGGGAAGCCAGGGGCTACACCAGGCTCCAGTCTGATCTGGCAGAGTTTCTACAGCTGGATGCCCTTCCTAACGCCAACCACTCCGCGAGTGTAGTGGGTGCTTTTTACGTGCCACCTGCACAGGTGCCAGGGGGGTCCGGCATCGGCCATGATCGGTTGGAGCTTTTAACGTGCCACCGGCACGGAAGCCAGCCAAGGCGGCGCTGGCAACGGCCACATCAATATATATATAGTATATTAAATACATGAAATACAAAAGATGTATATATGTTTACATGCAAAAAGGTCCACCTTACGCAGAATACAAATGATATAGAAAATTAAAGGGGTTGAAGAAAAGTATTACAAATCCAGCTGCCATTTCTGGGGGGCTCAGTGGCCCAAAATAATGTTTGTAGATTGATTCCATCGTAGGGTGAGATGAGCCTATGTCTTCAGGGAAGAGATCTTACATTTGAGGTGATAAAGGAAAGAAGTTCAAATTCTCTATATCATTTGTATTCTATGTAAGTCGGACCTTTTTGTATGTAAACATATATGTATTTGTGTGTCTGTGTTTGTCCCCCACAACATCGCTTGACAACCGATGCTGGTGTGTCTATGTCCCCCGTAACTTAGCGGTTTGGCAAAAGAGACCGATAGAATAAGTACTAGGCTTACAAAGAATAAGTCCTGGGGTCGATTAGCTCGACTAAAGGCGGTGCTCCAGCATGGCCACAGTCAAATGACTGAAACAAGTAAATGAGTGCATGTTTGTGTGTCTGTTTTGTCCCCCCAACATCACTTGACAACCGATGCTGGTGTGTCTATGTCCCCCGTAACTTAGCGGTTCGGCAAAAGAGACCGATAGAATAAGTACTAGGCTTACAAAGAATAAGTCTTGGGGTTGATTAGATTGACTAAAGGCGGTGCTCCAGCATGGCCACAGTCAAATGACTGAAACAAGTAAAAGAGTAAGGAGTATACATTTTTTGTATTTCATGTATTTAATATACCTTATATATTGATCTGTCTAATTTGCGTATTCTTGTATGTGTATATATGTATATGTGCTTACATATATATAAATATGAGAAGTAGCTATGTGTATATGCATGTTTTTACATGTGGATGTAAATATGTCTTCCGAGTAGTTACATGGTCGATAAAGATGTTTACTGACATTCCAAATATAAATCAGCACAACAGGAAGAAATGGTCATTTGCTCTATATAAAAAAAAACGCAACTCGGTAAGTAATGCAGGATTTAAAATGCATGCTGGTTCAGTGCCAACTGCACCACATGCTCTGTCACAGATTTTGAAAGACTGACATGAACTATATGTTCTGGCAAAGGTTTTAAACACATTGACAATGTGCCAACTGCCCCCGTATGCTTTGGAAAAACAAACATTTTGAGCAACTGAGTTACAAATCATGGAACCGTCTAAATGGCTTGTTGAAATTTAAATTGTGATAATTTGCATTGATTAAATGCATAAATATTGGTTTGTGACATCGGTGCAAGGTCGTAAATTTAGGTGAAGGATATAATTGATTCAAATCAACCTCTTGGAAGAATGTACAGGCTTATAATCAAAAACTGTGAGATATTTTGTCAGTGTCAGGTCTGCCAGTCAGTCACTCTTAATTATAAAAGCTAATACTTTCTAAATCTAAATACTTTCTTTGAAATTTTATCCTTAGCTGCAATATTTGAAGTAAAAATGTTCTTGTTCTGTACTTTTACCAGATGTAATAGAGTGTTTCTTTAGACTGTAGTCAGTCTAACCCATGCTAGCATGGAAAGTGAACATTAAATGATGATGATGATGACAATGTTTATGTGAGTGTGTGTATGTTTAAGTAGTGTGTGAGTGTGTGTATGTTTATGTCCCCTTGTCTTTTCATTGCATTATAGTTTTTGTAAATGAGTTTCACTGTCATACAAGTAATGTTATTTATTTCCAATGTTCTGCAAAAACATGCCTGGCTATGAGGAAATATTGTCATGCTTTGAAACAGGTGGGGGCTGGTGACAGGAAGTGTGGCTGTGTGGTTAAGAAGCTTACTTCCCAGCTGCATGGTTTTGAGTTCAATCTCACTACGGGGCACATTGAGTAAGTGTCTTCTCCTAAAACCCCAAGCTACTCAAAGCCTTGTGAGTGGGTTCACTGACAGAAACTAAAAGAACAAGAATGGTGAAAATCACATTGCTATTTGATGACTACACCATACGTTACCAATGATAGTTTTTGTTGTACCAGCATATTTAGATTACATGGGAAAATGTGGCCAAGAGAAATAATATTCTTTAGATTTATAAACTTGGTGGCATTACTTACTCTCCTATAACGTTGCTACAAATTTTGATGTAAACTTTTTTCTACTGGATCAAATCTCAATTTTTTTATGCCAAAATGTAGCTAGGGACCAGTTCGCTTGAAAAATGTTAACAGTTTTCAATTTGATTATGAACTGAATTAGTGGCAAGCTCTGAAAAATGTTGCATGTGAGTAAATTGTGGCCTTAAGAATATTAAACTACTATCGTAGTTGAACGATATTGAAGAATAAAGGTATTCTATCCTTTATTCTTCTATACCTGTCAAATCAATACATCTGAAAATTTATTCTAGCACAATGTTATCAAGGTAACCTAAAACAAGTTAAATTCAAAGCAAATTGAGATAATATCTCTGATACACGAATGCATACAAAAAGAATGATAAGAAGACATATAATAGCCTAAGAAAAACCAGTATTTAAAGTTATGATGACGTCAGTTGATAATAAAAGAATAAAAAATTTATTTAGAAATTTTGTCATGACATTTAGTTATCTAACTTATTAATATATGCTAAAAAACTTGAGAAAAATTATGCTTATATTATATTATGTTATATTATATATATATATATATAGTTAATCCAAAGAAGAAAGCACAAAAAAAAACAACAACGCGAGGACGTGGAACACGTATAGTATTATAAGATGCTCAGGAAAGAAGGAGGGTTTAACGTTTCGAGTGCGGAGCTCTTCATCGGAAACATAGGAGAAAGAAAGATCCAGAGAAGGGAAGACAGAGGAAAAAAATATATATATATGTAGTGAGTGAGAGTGTGCGTATGTTTGTGAGAGTGTGCGTATGTTTATGTGAGAGTGTGTGTATGTTTAAGTAGTGTGTGAGTGTGTGTATGTTTATGTCTCCTTGTCTTTTCATTGCATGATAGTTTTTGTAAATGAGCTTCACTGTCATACAAGTAATGTTATTTATTTCCAATGTTCTGCACAGACATACCTGGTTATGAGGAAATATTGTCATGCTTTGAAACAGGCGGCGAGCTGGCTGAAACGTTAGCACGTCGGGTGAAGTGCTTAGCAGTATTTCGTCTGTCGCTACGTTCTGAGTTCAAATTCCGCCGAGGTCGACTTTGCCTTTCATCCTTTTGAGGTCGATTAAATAAGTACCAGTTACGCACTGGGGTTGATATAATTGACTTAGTGCGTTTGTCTGTCCTTGTTTGTCCCTTCTGTGTTTAGCCCCTTGTGGGTAGTAAAGAAATAGAAACAGGTGGGGGTTGGTGACAGGAAGTGCATCCGCCCATAGAAAATCTGCCTCAGTAAACTCTGTCCAACCCATGCAAGTATGGAAAGCAGATAATAAATTGCTGCAGCTGATGATGATGATGACCCACACTGCTTTGTGATTAGTGTGATAAGGAGGATACAGACGGCAGTTGACAAAACCAGCTTCTATATACGGCTGAAATGAGAAGACCCGAAATGGCTCAAAAGCCATAACATGCCGACTGGGAAATAGCATCACTAGGTGAAACTGGCTGGCACTTCAGTAGCATTGCTGCTTGACAGGTGCACCAAGGGAAAGATCTCTTTCATTGCGCTCCCTCCTCCTGGTTTGAAGGCTTGTACCACCAGACAGCAAGTTGTCTCTGGCTGCTGGAATTGGAACTAACATGACATTGTTGGAAGGTAGGTTTAGAGAAGGCGCAAGCCAAAACTATGTGTCCCTCTCCTTCATTGTTCAGTTGAAGCTTAGACAGAGTCACATGACAGTTAGCTGGTGCTGGCTGCTACCAGCAAATATTTAACCCTTTAGTGTTCAGATTACTCTGTAAATGTAATACTTTTTCACTCAAATTGTTTTGAATTAATCATGCATTATCTTATAGCTTTGAGGTTTCAATGATGTGATTGTTTATTTTTAGAATGGCATTGTTGGTTAGGTGTGAAAGGCTAGATATTGCCAGTTTGAATATAAAACATATAGAATATTTGGGCCAGATATGGCCGGTTTAAACACTAAAGGGTTAAAGGGAAATTTAGCAGGATGGTCATTCGCCCACTGACATTCATTGATGCTGCATCAAAGAAACCAAAGAAGAAAAGGCCAAAGATAAAGGGAGAGAGAAAAAACACACTCAACACCAGAGCTGATGACACTGAAAAACGGTAGAGGAGTAGGGGCTGAAACCGGATGTGGTTCCTCCTGATGATGTCTTTAGCCACTGGATCCCATAAAGGAGCTGTTGAGGTAGGGAACCACGAAATGTGGTTGGAATTCCAGATTACACTCTTGCTGACTAGAGTTGAACTAGGTACAGATACTTTTAAACTGTGTTTAGTAATGTCCTTATTCACTACACCTCTTTCATATGCGGGGAGTATCCTGCGTTCATATACCAGGACATTTGCTTCCTTTAGTTCAGACATGGATCTTCATAATCCAAATCCCATCTGCAACCAGGCACATCATTACTTTTCCATCATTTCACCGTCATCATTTTAATGTCTACTTTTCCTTGCTTACATGGGTCAAATGAGAGTGTGCTTTTACTGTCTCCACCCCACTATTTCCAAGTGAGGTCATAATCTCCCTCTCTATCAAACAACAAACAGCCCAGACATGCTTTTGTGGTGGACTGCAAACAATGACACCATCCGGAAGCCACAAAAGCAGCAAATATGATTGGAAACACAAACACACATGACAAGCTTCTTTCTGTTTTTGACAATTTTTTTTTATATAATTCCTAATAATATTTAATTATAAAGATACGATTTTTTTTTTTAAACATCAAATTGGCTAGGAGGGTCCATTCTATAAAATACGAATCAAAGGGATCCATAGGTAAAAAAATAGTTGAGAAATATTCATCTAAATCAAGCAATGACAGAGAGGAAGGGGACTTGAGCAGCATGCACAAGATGCCATGGTATTACAAGAAAGGAACCATTAGAGGGCCAACTCCATATATAATCCAAAACTATGCCAAACAATTAGAACTTCTAAGCAGTACACTAGTGAGCAATTACACTGATATAAGGTATCAGGAAACTGCACAACTGCTTTTGAATATTAATGGTGCAAGATACTAATGATGTGAGGTAGTTATTTAACAACAACTATAAGTGACTAAAGAGTTATACCGTGCATCTTGAATGATGACTACTGATGGCCATCAACAGCACATGGTCACAGCATTAATATGCATAAGCCTAAAAAGAGCTAAGAAACATCAAGGTGCTACACTGCACCACCCAAAACACAAAACATTGCATGCAAGACACAACATTCATGTCGAGAATACTAGGGAGTTGCATTATTAATAGCTGTCTAATCACTAGAAGCTGAACACAGCACTTTGCCCTGATGACATTTACAGTGGCTCTAACAGGAAACCCAAGGTATCAGCGATAAGAGGCAGACTGTAAATTACTTGATAAATATTTATATTCTACCCCCTGGGCTGCACAGTTGTGAATACTCTTTTTTCACTTTGTAATATAATATATATATAGACACACACACACGTTTGTGTATACACATACACTCACACAAAAGAAAGAAGCTGCTCTAAAAGACCTACACAAGTTATCACAACCTCCATGGACAATCTTAATAAATATGAATACTTTATTGCCCTTCATGTAACTACTTATGGGGATTGAGACACACTTATGTGGATTGGAACATTGATATATGTATATGTGTGAGTGAGTGTGTGTGTGTTGTGTGTGTGTGTGTGTGTGTGTGTGTGTAAATGCAGGTATGGCTGTGTGGTGAGAAGCTTTTTTCCCAATCGTATGGTTTCAGGTTCAGTCCCACTGCATGGCACCTCGGGAAAGTGTCTGGGTCAATCAAAGCCTTGTAAGTGAATTTCAAAGATGGAAACTGAAAAAAAGCTCATCGCATTTGTGCGTGTGTGTGTGTGTGTGTGTGTGTTTGTCACTCACCACCACTTGACAACCATTATTGGTTTGTTTATGTCCCTGTAACTTAGCAGTTCAGCAAAAAAAAACTAATCAGATAAGTACCATGTTTAAAAAAAAAGGACTGGGGTTGACTTGTTCAATTAAAACTCAAGAGGGTGCCCCAGCATGGCCACAGTCAAATTACTAAACAAGCAAAAGATAAGATATAAATACATACCTATCCACACACACATACACACATCATAAGATACATAGGTATACATACATTCTCTCATACACATATAAACACACAATTTATAAACAGGTGCCTCATTCATACACATGTACCACACAGACTCGCATACACACACACCTACATGCACACACATGCATATAATTCATATCCCTAAATGCACATATATGGCATAGGAGTGGCTGTGTAACCCAGAACCATGTGCTTACGAACCACATGGTTCCAGGTTCAGTCCCACTGCGTGGCACTTTGGGCAAGTGTCTTCTACTATAGCCTCAGGCCGACCAAAGCTTTGTGAGTGGATTTGGTAGACGGAAACTGAAAGAAGCCTGTCATATAAGTGTGTGTGTGTGTTTGTGAGTCCGTGTTTGTCCCCACCAACATCACTTGACAACCAATGATGGTGTGTTTAGATCCCTGTAACTTAGCAGTTCAGCAAAAGGGACCAATAGAATAAGTACTAGGCTTACAAAGAATAAGTCCTGGAGTCGATTTGCTCAACTAAAGGCGGTGCTCCAGCATGGCCACAGTCAAATGACTGAAACAAGTAAAAGAGTAATTTACACGAAAACATATCCAAACATCCACAAGTAAACACATAGTTACACCAATAGAAACACACACAATTCACAAACATATACTCACACATACTCATACAAGACACTCGCACACACATCCACTGACATACACTTATATACACATACAGACAATCCAACTTATGAACTGTAATCTTGTGGCAGCATTATTATGCAATATTTACACACAGTTTCTAAAGCTAAAGAAAACTTTGCTAATAGGATTAATTTCAACATAATTGGATTAATAAAATAAAAATTGCAGAGTCTTAGGAAGAGGAACACAAGTTCAATGATGAAATTTTATTGATTTTTTTTTTTGATTTTTTTAGACTTTTTATTTTTATGCATTCTTAAGTGAACATTTCACTCCATCAGAGGCATATACACATACACACACGCACACATATACAAACACTCTCCTGGCCTTGCCAACTAAATTGTTGGTTCTTCGTGTTCTGACATTGATGAGTTCCAACATATCTGTTCATCTATAATTCCTTGTTAATTCAATTATGGTAATATCCAAAGATGACTTCAAACACAGGACATTAACTTGAGAAAAATTATCTCTCAAGAGTTGCTTTGTGAAAACTTCTAGTCTTATATATATATACTAGCAGTATTGCCCGGCGTTGCTCAGGTTTGTAAGGGAAATAACTATATAAGCATTTTTAGAGAGTTATAGCCAAAAAATAGCAAAAAAATGCATTAAAAATGGAAAAAAAATTATGGTAAATTTTTTTTTAAATCGTTGACTCATCGTAGACATTTTTAGAGAGTTACTTCCCTTTTTTTAATAGCAAAAAAAATGCATTAAAATGGAAAAAAATGATGGTAAATTTTTTTTTAAATCGTAGACTCATCATAGATGCGCGCTAATACCCAGAAGGGCTCGATATGAATCACGACTATAAGATACCCGGTTTTAGTTAAACTGCACTGCAAAATGTGGGAGTAGTTAGGAATCTAAATCATAGGAGACAGACACACAACTTGACTTTTATATATAAAGATATATAGTTAGTGGAGGTGCATTGGCCCAGTGGTTAGGGCAGAGGACTTGCAGTCATAGGATCGTGGTTTTGATTCCCAGACCAGGCATTATTAGTGTTTATTGAGCAAAAACACCTAAAGCTCCATGAGGCTCTGGCAGGGGGTGGTGGTGAACCCTGCTGTACTCTTTCACCACAACTTTCTCTCACTCTTACTTCCTGTTTCTGTTGTACCTGTATTTCAAAAGGCCAGCCTTGTCACTCTCTGTGTCACGCTGAATATCCCCGAGAACTACATTAAGAGTACACGTGTCTGTGGAGTACTCAGCCACTTGCACGTTAATAAATGAGCTGCAACGTCACTGGTGCCGAGCTGTATCAGACTTTGCCTTTCCCTTGGATAACTTCGGTGGAGTGGAGAGGGGAGGCTGGTATGTTTAGGTGACTGCTGGTCTTCCATAAACAACCTTGGCCAGACTTGTGCCTCAGAGGGTAACTTTCTAGGTGCAATCCCATGGTCATTCATGACCGAAGGGGGTCACAACAATATATATATATATATTTATATATGAAGATACATATATATATTTATATATATATATATCTATATACACACACTCACTTATATATATGAAGATACATATATATATTTATATATATATATCTATCTATATACACACACTCACTTATATATATATGTATATATATATATATGTATATACATATACACACACATATACATACATATATATATATATATATATATATATATATATATATATATATATATATATACACTCACACATCATCTTAATTATCATCATCAACATTTAACATCTGTTTTTCCATGCTGGCATGGGTTGGACAATTTGACAGAAACTAGCAAGGCCAGGAGCTGCACCAGCTTGGTTTCTATGGCTGAATGTTCTTCCTAACATCAACCACCTAACACCAACTGTTCCCCAGAGTGTACTGAGTGCATTTTGCACACACACACACATACATACATACATACATACATACATACATATATTTACATAGAGATGCACTTATATATATATATATATATATATATATATATATTTACATATAGATGCACACATATATATATATGTATACGCATATATAATTATAATGTGTGTATATATCTACCAGATTTGAAGCAGTAATGAGCAACACATGTAGAAAAAGAATGACTCATTCTTAATGGTGCACCCCCACCCCACCCCACAGCTGTTGTTTACTTTTGTATTTAATAAAATAAAAAAAGATTTTTCAATGAAACAAGCATGTGATGAACCCAGCACTTCATCTTGTAAACAAGCAAGTCCTTGACTCTTTGCAGTTGAGGAAATTATTGATGATATTTATTCTTCCGGCAAAGTGTTTTCCACTTAGCCAGCAATGTGAGTGATTCAGGCATGGTGAAAATGATGAGGAAAGTAGCGATTCGGGTGAATGAATATGGTAATTGAGTGATAGGCTTGTTATTGTAGTTGTATTTCAAGACGGTCATTTAATTTTTATTTTAAATTTTTCTTTTTTTTTTTTTTTTGCCAAATAAACACATGCACTCTTTTACTCTTTTACTTGTTTCAGTCATTTGACTGCGGCCATGCTAGAGCACCGCCTTTAATCGAGCAACTCGACCCCGGGACTTATTCTTTAGTAAGCCCAGTACTTATTCCATCGGTCTCTTTTGCCGAAACGCTAAGTGACGGGGATATAAACACACCAGCATTGGTTGTCAAGCAATGCTAGGGGACAAACACACACACACGCATACATATACATATATACATAGATACGACGGGCTTCTTTTAGTTTCCGTCTACCAAATCCACTCACAAGGCTTTGGTCGGCCCGAGGCTATAGTAGAAGACACTTACCCAAGGTGCCACGCAGTGGGACTGAACCCGGAACCGTGCGGTTGGTAGACAAGCTACTTACCACACAGCCACTCCTGCGCACTATATATTTTTTTTATTTCTTCATTCATTTATTGCTGAAGAGTGTGACAAAAGATTTCCAGATAATGGACCTGAATTAAAATAATAAAATAGGAACGGTAATAACCGAGTGAAGAAAACAAATATATATTGTGTGTGTGTTTATTTGGCAAACAAAAAAAATTAAATAAATAAATAAAATGACCATCCTAAAATACAATATCTGTTTCAACACATGATTTCACAAAACAGGGATCTTGCAAAATGAATTGATAAATGTAACTTATTTTTGTTATTCTCCTGAATTTCTCTTTGTGGTTCTGTCCATTGGTTTGTCTAACAAATATGGTAGTTAATAGGTAGGCCTATTATTGCTATTCTCCTGATTTTTTTTTTTTTTTTTTTTTTTTTTTTGTTATTCTGTCCATTGGTTCACCTAACAAATATGGTAGTTGAAAGATAGGCCTGTTATTTTCTACTCTAGGTACAAGGCCCAAAATTTTTGGGGAGGAGGCCAGTCAATTAGATCAGCCCCAGTACACAACTGGTACGTAATTTATCGATGCGAAAAGGATGAAAGACAAAGTCGATCTCAGCAGAATTTCAACCTAGAATGTAAAGAAGAAATACCTATTTCTTTATTACCCACAAGGGGCTAAACACAGAGGGGACAAACAAGGACAGACATAGGTATTAAGTCAATTACATCGACCCCCAGTGCGTAACTGGTACTTAATTTATCGACCCCGAAAGGATGAAAGGCAAAGTCAACCTCGGCGGAATTTGAACTCAGAACATAATGGCAGACCAAATACTGCTAAGCATTTCGCCCAGCGTGCTAACGATTCTGCCAGGTGTGCTAATGTTTCTGCCTTGAGATTGGCCTATTATTGTTAATCTCATGAGTTTGTTTGTGATTCTGTCCGTTAGTTAACCTAACAAATATGGTAGTTGAGAGATAGGCTTATTATTGTTATTCTCCTGAATTTTTCTGTGATTCTGTCTGTCAGTTTCTCTGCAAGCATTACTCTTGAGCTTTATATGCACCTTTTTTTGTTTTTGTGCTGAGGAGCCCAAGTGGAAGGTAAAGTTAGATCCAAAGACCCAAAATCTGAGAGGGTTTAAAACCAACACAAAATACTAGCTTGTGACCAAAATATTATCAGGCCATCAATCCTATGTTGTGTATATATACATTACTTGTATTTCTTTCAAATTCTTGAATGTAGTATGACAAGAATCTAGTCCACTTACCCACTCTTTTCAACTTATACTTACATCTCTTTCCCCCACCTCATCTAAACAAACACACAGCATCATACGCAGATGACATCACAGTTACATTCACCAGATAGTGCTGCTTAGCAACTCCAAACCTATTTAAATCACATAGAAACCTTATTCAATACTTACCTATTTCTTTATTACCCACAAGGGGCTAAACAAGGACAGACATAGGTATTAAGTCGATTACATTGACCCCAGTGGGTAACTGGTACTTAATTTATCGACCCCGAAAGGATAAAAAGCAAAGTCGACCTCGGCGGAATTTGAACTCACAACGTAACGGCAGACGAAATACCGCTAAGCATTTTGCCCCGGCGTGCTAACGTTTCTGCCAGCTTGCCGCAGTATTATTCAATACTTACCATTACATATATGTGTTACAAGAACATAGTTCTGTGTGTTACAAATGCACAGCTGTATGTAACACCAAAAATACTTGATGTTACATACAACTCCACAGCACCTACCCAAATGGCATCTAAACATAATTGGAGCAATTACAACAATTACATTTAGTAACACACCCACAACTCGTCAAAGTGTACAAAGAGTACATTAGTTCCATTGTGGATTATGTTGGTTCTTGCTGCACCCTAACTCCTCGACAACAAGCAACAAAAAGTTACAAAGTATATGAAACAGTGCCTGACACACTCACAGCTGGATTAAGACCCATAGAAGCTCTAAGCACTTAAAAGATTTGGTGCCCCCATATATATGTAATTCAAGATATGAACAATAATGAACCATAAAATTAATTTATATTTTTCAAAATGAAACAAAATTAAGCGTAAGAGGGAAAATGTTTATTTTAGTATACTTCCATTTTATTTCTGTTTGAAAAGTTTTCTCATGTTGTTTTTAATTGCAAAATCTTTGATCAGATTCTCAAAATTAATCTTATGTTACACATATGCTTTTATATTTAGTAGAGATAAGGCATCCCCAATATTACATTAGCAAGTTTAAAATGATTCCTTTTGTGCCATAAACCATTTACCATTTCTGTAGTGCCCCTGTCACACTTCCCTTGATGCCCTAAGCACATGCTTATTTTGCTTAATGGTTACTCCAGTGCTGCCTACACATCATTGTAGATTGTACATAGATCACAACCAAATAGCACTTACACGATAAAACTGAAATTTTAAAAGTGAAAGACCACCTAAACATGCAAGGAACACAGTTTGTTGCTGTGGAAAACTTCAACCCTCCACAGTCCCTACAACAATATATAAAAATTTCCTCCAAACCTAGACAAATTCCAGAGCACCACTGCAACACCCTAATGCTTCTACTACTACTACTACTACTACTACTATCGCCACCACCACCATTACTACTACAATCTTTCATGCTACCATCATTAGTGAAGGTACATGGCTCAGTGGTTAGAGCATCGAGCTCACAATCATGAAGTAGTCAAACCGATTCCCCAACCAGGCTTATATTGTGTTCTTGAGCAAGACACTTTATTTCACTTTGCTGTAGTGAGTTGCGAGATCACTGGTGCCAAGTTGTACCGGCCTTTGCTTTTCCCTTGGATAACATCAGTGGTGTGAAGAGGCTGGTATGCATGGGCGACTGCTGGTCTTCCATAAAACAACCTCGCCTGGACTTGTGCCTCAGGGGGGAACTTTCCAGGTACAATCCCATGATTATTCATGACAGAAGAGAGTCTTTATATATATATATACATATATATATATATATAGAATATAAATAAGTAACAAAGATATACAGGTGTCAATTCATTAAAGCCATAATAAATTGTTACTTGTTTGGAATCTGCACTTTGGAAATACTATAGAAAGTACCTTTATAAAAGTGCATGTCTGAATTACCAAGAGCAGATATCTTCATTTAGCTGGGTTGTGTTATCTGCACACATGGCAGGAATATCAGGTATAAACACCCCTGCATGGAGTCTGGATATTCAATATTTAATTAATATTGTTTGGGTGTGAGGATTATACTGACCTAGCAAGGTGCCTCAATTTAAGTACCTAATTCAACTATATATATATATATATATACATATACATATATATATGGCATAGACATGGCTGTGTAGTAAGAAGCTTGCTTCCCAACCACATGGTTCTGGGTTCAGTCCCACTGCATGGAACCTTGGACAAGTGTCTTCTACTATAACCTTGGGCCAACCAAAAGCCTTGTGAGTGGATTTGGTAGATGGAAATTGAAAGAAGCCTGCTGTATGTATATATGTATATATTTATGTGTGTGTCTGTGTTTGTGCCTCTGCCATCGCTTGACAACTGACGTCGGTGTGTTTACATCCCTGAAACTTAGCAGTTTGGCAAAAAAGACCAATAGAATAAGTACTTGGCTTACAAAGAATAATAAGTCCTGGGTTTGATTTCTTAGGCTAAATGCAGTGCTCCAGCATGGCCACAGTCAGATGACTTAAACAAGTAAAAGAATACACACACACACACACACACACAGGGTGACAGTGGTAGGCAGTAATGTATATAAATACAAACTTGTTACCATTACAAATATGCTTTGAGGTTAACTTTCTCGGTGCAGTCCCATGATCATTCATGACCGAAGGGGGCCCCTCATCCTTTTACCATCATTACCTCTGTTCCTACTACAGTTCAATGTTGCATAATTAACTTATCTCTCTCTCTCTCTCTCTCTCTCTCTCATTTCAGATTTGCCTTATGCTTTCCAAGCCGCCATACATGGGTTGCTGTGTAGCCATGACTTTGTGAGTGGCGTGAAGACCACAATGGAAGCCGGTGGTTGTAATGCCTCAAGAGCAGGGATCATCGGTGCTTGCATGGCAGCACAGGTAAATACAAAACATTTACTATAATCTTTTCTTAAATATAGCCATGAAACACGTGTCGTTATTCTACCAAATATATGTTTTATTTATTATTTTGCACATTACTTAATCATCGGTATATTATTGATATTTTATATTTAATATTTCTATTATATGTTAGTTAGTTAGTTAGTTAGTTAGTTAATTTGGCTCAAAAGCAAATAGCAAGGCCATGTAGGGGGACATGGAGTTAAGTACAGGGTGGTGTTCATGTAAAGAGTTCAGGCCACTTGAGGTCCAGGGAGGCTTTGAACAAAGCGGTCGTCGGCATCTTCACCATCTCGTCTGGCAGCTTGTTCCACGGATCCGCAACCCGGACGGAGAAAGCTCCTCTCCTTCGATTGAGATGAAATCGTCGCAGGTAGAGCTTTTCAGAATGACCCCGCAGCCGACGCTCTGGATCAGGAGTGAAGAACAGCTCTTTCGAGAGGTTACACTTTCCGCTTATGATGTTGTGGGCGAGAATGAGATCACCACGGCGGCGGTGTTTTTCAAGAGAATAAAGGTCAAGTGTCCTCAGCCTTTCTTCGTAGGACAAATTTTTGAGACCATGAACCATGCGGGTAGCCAGCTTCTGGACTCTTTCGAGATGCTGTATGTCTTTGAGGAGATAAGGAGAAGAGGCTTGAATCCCATACTCCAATATGGGTCTCACCAATGTGACATAGAGTGGTAGGAATATGGCTGCTGTGAGCATTCCGAATGATCGTCGAATCAAGAACAGAATTCCGCGTGCTTTGTTGGCAGCATGGACGCACTGGGCTGAAGGCGAAAAGGAGGAATCCACCAAGATACCCAGGTCCTTTACCTGATCGGTCCTCTCCAGCAGCAGACGACCCGGCTCGAAATCAAGTTGAGTTGCAGGAGTAGAGCCGACAGGCAGATGACAGCACTTTGACACGTTCAGACACAGGTCCCAATCGTTAGACCACTTCCAAATTTGGTGGAGGCATCGACGAAGATCCTCTATATTACCGCGAGGAGCGACCAGTTTGATATCGTCGGCAAATAGAAGGGTGTGTTGCGTGAGGTCGTTGGGCAAGTCATTTATGAAGACTAAAGACAACAAGGGCCCAAGCACTGAACCTTGAGGCACGCCACTGCTCGCACTGGAGACGTCGGACCGCGAACCATTAACTTGGACTTGGAAGGAGCGATCTGAGAGGAGAGGCACCAACCCATCGTACAATATCCGGATGGAAACTATATGCTTGAAGCTTGACAAGTAATAGGCGGTGGTTTACCGAGTCAAAAGCTTTGGCAAAGTCCAATAAAACGATGTCAACAGCATCACTATCATCGAGGATGCGCGTCAATTCTTCCATTACTAGTAAGTTGGTCAAGCATGATCTCTTCGGCACGAAGCCGTGTTGGGATCAGAGATAGAGGCTGTGTTTAGGAGGTGGAGCATCATACTTTTCTTAAGGATGGTTTCGAACATCTTGCTGATTATTGATGTAAGGAAACCGGTCGGTAGTTAAGCGGGTCTTCGCGGCTCCCTTTCTTGAAAATTGGGCAGATTATCGCTGTTCTCCAGTCTGCAGGTATAACACCCGTCGCCAATGACATATTGAAAAGTCGTGTTAAGGGCTCGCAGATGACCGGAGCCAACGCTTTGATAACCCGTGGGTGTATGCCGTCAGGGCCGTGACCCTTGTTGACATCGAGGCCTTGAATAACACGTTTGACTTCGTCCCGCGTGATGACCAATCGAAGCATTGGAGGTACCGATCTAACAAATGGAGGGGGTTCACGACCATCATCTTGTTTGAAAATAGTTGAAAAAGCCTCAGCAAATAACTGACTCTGTTGATAAGGGTCCTCAATCGATACGCCTGTTGAGTCTACCAACGTTGCAATCTGGTTGTTCAAGCGGGAATTCCGCTGAACATGGGCAAAGAAGGTTTTTGGATTGCTACTGGCATTTGCCGCGATTTTGTATTCATAACTGAAGCGTTCTTTCTTTTCAATTTTCACGGCTCGGTCTCGTTGAGTTTTGTACACCTCAAAAGCTGCAGTCGAATCCAGATTTTTGAATTCAGCCCAAGCAATATCTCTGAGTCGACGTTCTCGTTTAACCTTCTTCGTCACCCAGGGCTTGTGTTTCTTCCTCTTGGGAAGCCCAACGGGAACTGCCTGGTCAGTCAAACAGATTACATATGCTTTGAGGGATGACCATAGTTCGTCAACTGAGGACAACGTCATCAGGGATCGCCAGTCCAGAAGCGCAGCAGCCTCGGTTAGAATTTCAAGATTAATTGCAGAGAAGACTCTACGTGGCAGCGAAGTAGTCGTGGGCGTAGAAAAAGTTGTGTGCATGACGAACTTCAGGACCGCATGATCACTCTTGGCAAGAGGGGCGCACACAGATACGTCTGACACTGATCTTGGATATCGGGAGAATACCAGATCTAGCATAGATGGCTGCTGCCCAGACCGATGCCTTGTCGGATATTCAACATGTTGCGATAGAAAACAATCTTCAGCCACGTCAAGAAGGGCCTGGCCGAACCGGGAAGATGTTGTACAAATTGATGCGGGCCAATCGATCGTGGGAGCGTTGAAGTCTCCTAGTACCAAACAGTCATGCAAAGCTGAAACGAATCTTATCGCCTGGAGTAAATGAGCATCGTCATGGGGGTCGGCAAGAGGCGGCCTGTAGACAGCCAACACGGGCAGGCAAAACTCAGATAGGCTCAGCTTGCAATAGACGGCATCGAATTTTGTTGTAGGTTGAGCATTAGTGGGTAGAATACCGCTGGGCGGTTTGTGCTCAGACTTAACATACACAGCAACACCCCCACCTCGCCTTTTTCCTCTGTCACATCTGAAAAGGATGTAGCCCTGCAGGTGGATTTCTGAGTCCTTTACTGCTGGAGTCAGCCAAGTCTCGGTGATAGCTATCACATCAGGGGAGTCACGTATGGCCAGTGTAAATAGTTCACTGAACTTTGGGAATAAGGAGCACGAGTTGGTGTAGACGATGCTGAGCTGTGAAGTCTGATGGGCGGGAGTTGGGGAACAAGCAGAATAAGGGGTATCAGAGATAGCATCGTTGACGGGGGTATCAACTTCACTTCAATTTGCCCTCACATCACTTTCCCTGTCAGCACTACAGCATGGGACCAAAGGTAGGACTTGATTATCTGTCCATCTTGGATTCGTAAACCCTTCTCTCCCATTTGTTTCCTCATCTTTAGCTCGGATATTAGATTTCTCCAGCGAATTCTCTCTCTTAGTGAGTATTCCTCGCGAAAACCCATATTGGGGTCCTCCCAGGCATGCGTCTGAGCTCTGTTCAGAAAGACTGAAGCCTCCCGATCGGAGGAAAAGATTACCCTTATTGGGCGTGGTCTAGTATCTGAGGTTGGGTTCGCTTGGAATCTTCCTAGCCGAGCGACCTTATGGACACTGACATTTTCGTTCACAGAGAACAATTCTCCAACTAAAATGGAAACAAAATTGTCATCTTTTAGGCGGTTTATGCCTGTATCACAGGTGGATTCAGCTTTACCGTAAATTATTGCTGATCTTGAGTGGGCAAAATGTTCTCTACTATGAGCTGCGGTATTCGATTCTTCATTGGAAGATTTCGAAAGGGTGGTTTCATAGCCATCGGACTTATGTCGGCCTGTGGGGTCGATCGGAATGGGTTTAGTGGTCATAATTTTCCCGCCTGGTTTGGAACTGCACTGCCTCTTCTTCGGTTTGGGGGAGCACCACTCCCCAGATGAACTCACATCGAGATCGTTCAGAATTGGTTGAGCAATGGCATTAATGGGAAGGACAGGTGAGGGAGAATCCAAACAGATTTTATCGTGATCAGGTTTCATAGCTAAATCTTCCCCACTGGAGTTTTGACTCCATGTAATTTTCTAGATGGTGTAATTTAATTGTTCATTTTGAATTGATAGTTGTTGTAGTTGTGGTGGTGAAAATATTGGTGAGGATGCAACAGGTGGCTCCTTCCTCTCCTACATCAACATAGTCTGTTGAAAGTGAGTGAGAAAGATAAGAGAAATTGACCCCAGCATTTGACTGGTATTATATTTCGGTCATATTATGCGGAGAAGGACATCATGCTCGGAATGGTCAGTGGCAAGAGAGGAAGAGGCCGACCAAGAACCCGCTGGCTTGACACCATCAAGAGGGAAACTGGAATGGACATAGCCAATCTGAAAGAAGTGGCCCAGGATAGAACTGACTGGAGGACACTGATCCAACAAGTGACCGAGAGTCGACTTTGACTGAGCGGATAGATAGATAGATAGATGACTGAAAACCAAAGTTGCCCCAGTGGGATTTGAGCTCTGAAAGCTGGAGCAATTTTTTTATTTTTTTATCCAATGCTGTATTGACTTTGTCGGTTCACCATCTTCATTTGACTGACAATAATGGTGTCGATGGTAGTGATGACTGCATCACTAACATTGATGGTTGTAGTGGTGACAATGTTTTTGATGATGATCATGATCATGATCATGATCATCATCATCATCATCATCATCATCATCCTCATCATCCTCATCCTCATCATCCTCATCCTCATCCTCCTCTGCTACTGTTGCTGTCAGTTTTCTAGAAGTATCAATTTCTAAAGACATAAAACAGATCAAATCAATTCTATTGGGATTCTACCAAAGATGGAACTGAAGAAATTATCAGGTTTTCTTCTTTCAAAGAGAAAGTGAAGAATTCTATGAAATAGTTGAGATCATATTTATGATGAGAAATCTCTAGTGCTGGGACAGAATCTTTTTAAAGTAAGGTCTCCAGTTGGTGATGATGATGATGACGACGATGATGGTGATGATACTTCTTGTTTCTTCTTTTCTTCCTTCAATATTTCTTCTTTGTCTTTCTTTCGTGTGCTTTTTTTTTTTATCATCGTCATCATTCTGATGCTATTGTCAGCTGAAGATGATGGAAATGGTGATGAGAGGTTGTTGAGCTGCAGCTATTCACATGAAAAAAAAATGTGACATTGCAGACTTTAAAATAGGTAGAATGGTAATTGAAAGTGGGCCCTTTTCAATGACCGTTTGTAAACATTAGTAAATACATACGTTACTCTCTTTACTCGCTTTTACTTGTTTCAGTCATTTGACTGTGGCCATGCTGGAGCACCGCCTTTAGTCGAGCAAATCGACCCCGGGACTTATTCTTTGTAAGCCTAGTACTTATTCTATCAGTCTCTTTTTGCCGAACCGCTAAGTGACGGGGACGTAACACACCAGCATCGGTTGTCAAGCAATGCTAGGGGGACAAACGCAGACACACAAACACACACACACACATATATATATATATATTATATATATATATATATATATTATATATATATATATATATATGTATATATATACATATATATATACATATATACGACAGGCTTCTTTCAGTTTCCGTCTACCAAATCCACCCACAAGGCATTGGTCGGCCCGGGGCTATAGCAGAAGACACTCGCCCAAGATGCCACGCAGTGGGACCAAACCCGGAACCATGTGGTTGGTTAGCAAGCTACTTACCGCACAGCCACTCCTGCGTTAGTGAATACTATTTGGCTGTTATTTCTAGTAGATACAAGTGCCACTGGAAAGACCCTTCTTTGACTTGTCACATGGTGTTGTATTGTTCAGAGCATTTTTAGACTGGATCTGAAATATGGAACAAAGTCTCTGATTGCTTAGCCAGCTGGAAATAGTAGCAAAGTCTCCCTCAAATCATGTCATAATATAGTTTCAAATATACTCCTAAAAAGACAAGACAGTCATGGCTGGAAAGCCTTCCTTTTATAAATCTACTTGACCAGGGCTGATCTGGGGGTTAAACAACAAGTACAACAATTTAGGCAAATGTTTAAATTTACTGAAATATCCAACCCACATTGGACACAGTTCAGAAAAAAAAATTGTTAAAACAGATCAAAACCTGGAAAGCAAAACACTGACCACAGTGGCTTGATTTTAATTGACCGACAAACCTAATTCAAAACAAACCTACTACTACTACTACTACAACCACCACCACAATTGCTACTAACATTGCCACAACTACTATCACATCTATCACCACCACTATGACTACTACTACCATTTATGTCATTATTACTACCACTAACTACTACTACCACTAACTACTACTGCCACAACTGTTACTCCCACCACAACAACTTCTAGTACAGCTTCTATATCTCTGTTTCTGGTCACAGTGGCTTTTGGCTCGTGTCCTGAACCATTATTATCTGTGATAGTAAGAAGCTAAGATCAATGTTAGTTTGGCATCAGTTAGGAATTTCAAATGAAACGTCTGAATCGGGCAAGAAACCAAATGGTCAATATTGTCAGGCCGGTTTCAGTATTGACTGGATTAGAGAGGTGGAAGGGGGGTAAGGAGACAGGTGGAGGTGGGAAAGAGCAAGAGAGAGTAAACAGGTAGAGTGAAAGAGACAGACAGACAGATAGATAGATAGATGCTAACTGGATTACAGAGAGGGTTAGAGAAGCAAAGGAGGATAAATAGATAGAGGCAGATTGAAAGTGATGGAAAGATAGACAGACAGACAGAAAAAAATTATATATACTAATTGGCTTACATTGAGGGTGGACAAGGAGAGAGAGAAAGGACAGATAAATAGAGAAAGTGAATGATAGAGATAGAAAAGTAGGTAGGTAGTTAGATATATCTATATCATATATATATATATATATATATATATATATTATATATATATTATAATAAATTAGAGACAAAACCACTATTATGCAAATCAAACAAAGAAAGACTTAAGCCAATACATAAAATAATTTATATAAATTAAAATTTAACAAATGAATAACCACTACGATCATTTCGTGTCAGCACATCTTAGACATTCTTCAGGTGGTTTCTATATACAGGTATATATATACACACACACACACACACAGAAATAGTGTGTGTGGTGTGTGTGTGTGAAAAGAAAGAGAGAGAGAAATTAAGGGGAAGGAGGTTATGAAAGGAAAAAACAAAGAATGGGAGAAAGAAATTTAAGAGAAGAGAATTATGAAAAGAAAAGCGGGGAGAAGAAAAAGGGAACCAGAAAATACAGAGCAGGAAGAGAGAAACATCTATACAAATGAGTAAAAGGGGAAATATGAATGGAAAGTTATCAAGCAAACAAACACAATACATCTAGCACCATATATCTCCAGTGTTTTAAGACAACAGAGTTTGATTCAAGGAAGATACGGCTGCTTTTTCTTGTAGGTCCTATGAATCTAGAACAGCTGTCTTTTGGGAAGAGTCTTTTGATGCAATTAACCTGAGCTTGGACTATACCTGAGTGATCATACAGTATTGGAATGGAATAGTATTATTTTCCAGCTAAATAAAGCACCATAAAGGTGAAATTACAAACACATACACACATGTATATATGTGTGTGTCTTTGTATTTGTGTTTGTCCTCCACTCCCACTGGACAATTAGTGTTAGTTTGTTTATGCTCCCTGTAACTTAGAGGTTCATCAAAAGAGGCCAATAGAATAAGCACCAGGTTTCAAAAAAGATCTTGAATTCAGAACTAGAATTCTTCAACGTGGTGTCCCACCATGGTCATAGTCTAATGACTGAAACAGATAAATGGCAAAGGGAAAAAAAAACTGTACTGTAATAAAGAACTCCTGCTTAGCTCCAGGCTGTTCTAGCAGATTGAAGAGTGTTGCCATCAACACCCCCACTTCATCTTGGTATTAGAAAAGCCATATTTCATTTTCCCCCTGACATGAAGTGACAAATAATGAATAATGAGAATGAGGAATGTCATTATGAAAAAGAATTATATTTTATATGAATGTGGGATCCTCCAAAATGTCTCTGATCTGTGCAGTTTGATCTTTAGAACCAACTGCGTACCACCCTTACTGATTCTTGAAAGTAACTCATTAATGGCAAAGATGAGATATCCTAAGGGGTTTTGCTATAACAGGGAAACCACTTCCTGTTTCCTTCCTATCCAATTGCTGGTTCGTGTGACCCTAATTTCTTTTTGATTCTGACAATATTTAGTAATTAACCCCTGTCAGTCGTTGACATATTCCACATACTCTTCCCTTGTAAAATGACAGCCTCAACCAGGAAAAGGGGCTCCAGTTATCACAATAGAAAAGGGTTAGGACACTGTCTCTTCATCCCAAATTACTGTAGCTGGGTATAGTTATGTGGGGATTACAGGGATATTGGTGCTGAAGGGGTGAAATGGCAGGGGGGGAGGGAGAAGAGACAGGGACAGCTTTGATGAACTGTTGTTTCAGATATTATATTTATTACATTTTTGTTTTTGTTTCTTCTTTGTTTCAGTGCCCACAAACCTACTCTCCTCTTTCAAAATTATATATATATACCACTAAAACACATATACACGGATGTGTATATTCAAAAAACATTAACTGAAGAAATGACTTAATTTAGAAAAGTAGTTGGGATATTTATTAAACAGACAGAAGGAATGAAACTTTGAAGTTTTATTGAGTGCAGTTTGTCAGAGACGCATTTGACAAATTACTCTTGGCCAAGCTTCACAATTACATTCTCTCTCTCTCTCTCTCTCTCTCTCTCTCTCCTCTCTCTCTCTCTCTCTCTCTCTCTCTATATATATATATATATATATATATATATATATATATACATATATATATATAATATATATATATATATATATATATGTGTGTGTGTGTGTGTGTGGAGGCGCAATGGCCCAGTGGTTAGGGCAGCGGACTCGCGGTCGTAGGATCGCGGTTTCGATTCCCAGACCGGGCGTTGTGAGTGTTTATTGAGCGAAAACACCTAAAGCTCCACGAGGCTCCAGCAGGGGGTGGTGGCGATCCCTGCTGTACTCTTTCACCACAACTTTCTCTCACTCTTTCTTCTGTTGGCCTGCTCGCTTAGCCAGCGGGGTGGCGTCATTTGAAGGCTAAAACAATGTGAAGCGCATTGTGATCAGCGATGTGTAACAACATCTGATGGCCTGGTCGATCACGGTGATATATATATATATATATACATATACAGGGGTTGGACAAAATAATGGAAACACCTTAAAATTTCAAACAAATTAATTTCAATATGAGGTATGGACTTGTACAAAGTTTGAATTGTTTCCAAAGGAATTTTTGTCCATTCTTCAGCTAAAACAATCTCCAGTTCTTGTAGTGATGATGGTGGAGGATATCGACTCCTTACTTGTTTTACTAAAATGCACCATAAATGTTCGATAATATTGAGATCTGGAGACTTTCTCTCTCTCCGTTGTAGCTGGAACAAAGAAAACATCTTCTCGTCTGTCTTCTGTCCAAGCTTGATTTACACATTCATTTAGGCTTAGCAGCCCTTCCTATTTGTTTTCACTGTCCCATTTGTGTTACCAATTTTGACTCTCCGCAAAATCCCAAATTTTATTTAATTTGCTTTGCGGGAGCAACTGTTTTATCAAAAGTGTACATTGTTGTTAAATGCTCAAAATACGAGAGGAGAAAAACAGCCAACAACTGATGAAGGGTCGTTCTTTATGTTGTTACACACTGGGATCAATGTAATCAACTTAATCTGTTTGTCCCCTTTGCGTGTAGCCCCTTGTGGGCAGTAAAGAAATAGGAAATTGAAAGAAGCCCATCGTGTGTGTATATATAATTTGGGGTCAGTCCCACTGCATGGCACCTTGGGCAAGTGTCTTCTGCTATAGCCCCAGGCTGACCAAAACCTTGTGAGTGGATGTGGTAGACAGAAACACTGAAATAAACCTATCATAAGTATGTGTGTGCATATGTATGTGTGTGTGTGTGTTTGTGTTTGCTTGGCTTGACATCGTGTGGTTGTTGTAAATGAATGTCATTCATTCCCAATATTCTGCTAAAACATGTCTGGCTTTGGAGAAATATTGCTTTGATTGGAAACAGGTACAAGTTGGTGAGAACAATCTGCTTCAATAACTTCCTTTCAGCCATGCAAGCATAGTAAAGTGGATGTTAAAATGATGACTATGCTGGAGATAGATATACACACAGACACACACACCCTGCATGACAGACCATAAACCACTTGATTGAATTCGGTCTGTATCAGAATTTATTCCTAATCTTGTTTTAAGCCAGTTTTGCAGTTATAAACACAAGAGAGCATGTTAATGTATTAACTTGAACATCATGGTTTCAACCCAACTGGGTCCCACCAGTTTTGGTGTGATGAGAGCAGAAGCATGACTGACAGACTGTCTTGATATTGGCTAATATCAAGAGTAAATCATCTGCAAGTTTACATTCAGCAGCTCCTGTTGAAGAATAAAGCAGATGATTTAATTTAATCATTTGGTGGTAAAGTCTTGGCGAAAGAGCACTTGAATAAAATTACATAACACATCACACAACATATTAATTACAATTTCTGTAAGTACATCTAGCTTTGTCATCATCCTTATTTTACCATCTATTTTGCTATGCTTGTCTGAGTCAGTTTTTTATAGCCGGATGCTATTCCAGTCACCAACCCTCCCTTGTTTCCAAGTAAAGTAACATTCTTCCTTATCCATTGAACAAGAAATATCCTGGACATGCTTACAGAGATGGCTAGAAACAAATGACATTATTCGGTTTCATATGGGAGAGATTTGGTTACTATTTCTAGTTGATTCAATAGTTAGTTACCCCAGAGTTTCCATGACATAAAATCTCCAGGGTAACAGGCTACTGCAGTGGTTCTCAAACTTTTTAGAGTCGCGACCCACTATTTATCCCACCAGTTTATGACGAACCACTATTTATCCCACCAGGTTATGACGAACCACTATTTATCCCACCAGTTTATGACGACCCACTTAACTCTACTGAACTATCTCGATAGACAGCAGTTAATCAAAGCTAATGCGTAATTTTATAACTTTTTGCGACCCACTAAGATTCCGTTCGCGACCCATCTGGTGGGTCGCGACTCATAGTTTGGGAACCACTGGGCTACTGGATCAGCCAACACACAGCAACAAATGGGACAGTGACTGCACACATGTCAAGAGAAGTAGAATACACAGCCATGCACACACATGCACACAGGACTTCTTGCAGTTCCCATACACCAAATTTCACTCGCAAGTCATTGGTTAATTCATGGCTATGGTAGAGGACACCAGCCGATGAAATCTGTACAGTGGAAGTGAACTCGAAACCATGTTGTTCCAAAATCAAACTCCCTGACCACACAACTTTACTGATCCTTACTCTATCTAAAATAATGAGGGGATTATAACTAAAACCCAATCCGATTTAAATTGTAACCCTTTAAATGTGAATCCCCCCAAGATGTTTAGTTCTAGGTCAGCCCTCATTCTACAAACCTATGATCAAATTTATTTCATGTATGACCACTCTTTCTTTTTGTATATCAAGGTCTTACATTGATGAATATATCCTTCCTTTTTTTAGATGATAGGGTGTGATTTCTTACAGGTTGAGGCTCTCTTTATTCTCCCCAATCTAACCCCTATATTCTTCCCATCTCTGATCCCAACCCTTGTATTCAAATAAAGCAATTTGTCTCTGTCAAATTGCTTTATTTTCCCCCATCAGTAAGTCAGAATCAATCTGGATGTTCCAAGATGTTCCATCTTCAGAAATTAAATCACTATCACGTTTCTTAATTGATTTTCAATCTTTCATAAACAACAAAAAAAAACTCTATAACTAATGCATTAAACATGTGAGTTGAGTAGGTTTACAGTTTCATAAAATCTCCATGAGTTTGTTTCACACTATTTTAGCACATATTTTCCTATCCTTGACAGAACAAGATGAGTGCTAGAGGGCATGTTAGAGCAAACAGTTTTTTCCAGGTGGATGCCCTTTCTGTGTACAAACAGCCACTGAATCATGAAAAGGAATAAAGCTTGTGATTTCGTTAGTGAAACCATAAAGGAATGGGCGAAATTGTTAACCTTGTCATGTCGTAGTATGTTTTGATTTTTTTTTTTCCTTTTTCTTATCCTTTCAGTATGGCGTGGAAAGCATTCCTGAGAGCTGGAGGCAGAAAACCCTTCTTATTGAAGAGATCAAGAGCCTTGCAGCAAAACTGGTTGCTGTTGAAATCTAAGTAAGTAAACTAATACAGTCTCACTTTATCTTTCTCCTTTCCCTATTCTCTTTCTCTCTCTCTCTCTCTCTATCTCTCTTCCCTCTCTGTTTCTGTTTCTTGTTTCTCTCTCTCCTCTCTCTCTCTCTCATCCACATAGGCATGGCTCTGTGGTAAGAAGTTTGCTTCACAACCACATGGTTCCAGGTTCAGTCCCACTGTATAGCACCTTGGATGTCTTCTATTATAGCCACAGGCCAGCCAAAGCCATGTGAGATGATTTGGTGCACGGAAACTGAAAGAAGCTTTTCATGTGTGTGTATGTGCTTGTTTTTATTTCCCCATAACTTAGCAGTTCAGTAAAAGAGACCAATAGAACAAGTACCTAAGTACTAGGCTTAAAAAAGGAAAATAAGTACAGGGATCTATTCAATCAACTAAATATTCTTCAAGGTTGGCTACAGTCTAATGACTAAAACAAATGAAAGATAAAAGATAATGGATATTGTAACTAACACTTTTATCTTTTATGGACAACATCCATTGGAAGATCTTAGCCAAGTGTAAGTCCTACATCAACGGCAGTGGAAAGTGTGGTCTTTGTGATATGGAAAGATGGCTCATCTGGAAAAGCAGCTTAGACCCTGCTACATGTCTGAATTCAAGAACTGAACTTTTCAGATCATGCCCAGACATGGCTAAATATTTGTTACGTTTTTGGTCTCCCCGAGATTACAGATAGGACTTGCTTTCTATATTGTGTCCACGTACAAGCTTTTTATCTCTTTATACTTTTTACTTTAAACTTTTTATATATAATTATATATTTTTGTACATATATTTTTCACATATTTATGGAGATATTGTTTTATAGGTTTATTGCTTATATATTTTTTACACATAACTTTTCTGTATCCTACCTTCCACCCGACATTTTCCCTGTGCGTATATAGACGTGTATATGGAATCCTTTGTGCACGCGTGTGGATGTGTGCATGTGTGTGGGTATGTAGGTATATAGATGTGTGTGCATGTGCGTATATAGATGTGTGTGCATGTGCGTGCATGTGAGTATGTGCGTATATAGACGTGTTTTACTCATTGTTATTTTACACATTAACCTGTTTTTGCCTTTAGCTCTGTTTTCTCTTGCGTACATGTGTATATAGATGTGTGCAGGTATGCATGTATATAGACGTGTGTGTGTGCGTGGATACGGGTATGTGCGTATATAGATGTGTTTTACTCTTATTGCTTATTTTTTTATACTTCTTTACACTTTTTTCTGTATTGTTGCCCCCTTAGCCCTGTTTTTTCTTGTGCTTGTGCCTATATAGTTGTGTGTATGACCCTTTTTGGTGCACGCATGTGTGTGTGTGGGATTGTGTATATATATGTATATATATATGTATATATATATATGTATATATATATATATATTGGTGAATGGTGTGGGTGAGAATGTGTGGGTTTCAAGTGAGGGTGGATGAGTGTATACTTATAGGCGCATGTACGTGGGGGTGCGGGCGTGCATGTGTAGGTATGGACTTACGCAAATACTATGAACATTTTTACCCCCTTACTTTTACTCCCTCTCCTCACTTAGCGGTCATTCAAATAGCTCTTTTGTCTTAATAACAGTCAATCACACAGTAATTTCCCTTTGTTTAACGGTCATTTTCCTAGCATTTTTTTCCAATGGCCAGATAACTGAAGAGATGGTGGCGTGGATTTCCACCCCAACATCTGAAACTCAGAGTTTTATCATGGCTACTGAATAATTGTCACATATTACATTTACAGATATATGATGTAGGTCTCCATGTTGAGTCTGAGGCCATATAGGAAGATGAATGAAGGCATAATATCGCCATCACTAGTGATCACATCAAACACCATGATGTTGATTGGATATTTGATTTTTATCATTCTCGGTACATGTTTTGGGGACACAGCAAGCCAACAGTCGTTTTGTATGTTCACCATCTGATCCTGGCAGATATGTTTCTCATCTGAGAGAAGCCAAAGCATGTTCAGTTGGAGGGGATGTTTGAGTTTGTTCAAAATCTTTGTAGTGCAGTTTTTCCTCTTGTCCTTGATACCTTCGGATAGAAATTGGCCTTTCCACATCTTGTATGAGGAATACCGAATGTCTTTATGCACTACCTGCCTGATAAGAAACTCAGAAACTCCTATGGACCTGATTGACTTGGAAGGATTGCTGTCAATAAATTCAGGAGTTCTTTTCTTATCGGAACAATCAAATGAGTGCTCCAAGCTGCCAAAACTTCCTAATCCCTATTAGACACAACACATCCAACTCTTTCCGAATCCTCTGCACTGTCCTCAGATTGACACCCAAACACTCTGAAATGTTTGTATTGGAGCTTCCAGCACAAATTCCAAGCAGTACAGCTTGTCATTTCCAAATTTCTCACAGACAGTGCCCAACTGACCCTATTATACAGTGTAGTTGACAAAATCAGAAGCAATGTGCATGCATGAAATTAAAATTATAAAATGGTGACAATTTACCCATTGCACTCGTATATATATATATATATATATATATATATATATTTGAGTAATTGAATGAATTATCTTATTAAGGATAATTTGAAAGATAACCGATACCTGGGTAGCAAATTCACATCATAAAGAACACGGTTGAAGCTACGTCCCTAGGGCATAGACTACGTGTCTTCGTGCGGAAATTTGTATGTTTATTTTAAAATTATAAATATATGCATTTTGATGTCGACATAAGTTCCTTGATTTTCCTGATGAGAAATCTGCATAATGTACTCCTTATTCCTTCGGAATTAGGAATATGCAGCCTTCGAAACATATGTCGAGAATAAAGGATATTTGTTAACTAGTCGTTCAACTCCATTCTTTCATATACTTATAATTTTAAAATGTATATATATATATATATATATATATATATATATGGTGATGCAAGATATAGGTGCAAAGAACAGGTATGGTTTGGTGCCAACGCAATAAACTCTTGGCCCTTGAGTCACTCTGCTGCTTCTGCTAAATATTAGTAAATCTGTATATACAAAACTGTTTGTACTCATCATACCCTGGAATATGTGTGTGTCTATATAGACAGACAGACAGACAGGCATAGATAGATATACACACACATTCACACATGTTGTAAATTGGTTGGCATTAAGAGAAGGAAGGGTATCCAGCTGTGGGAACCATGCCAAAGAAGACATTGGAGTGTGGTGCAGTCTTTAGACCCATCGGATCCTGCCAAACCGCCCAACTCTTACCAGCATGGAATATTGATGTTGAATCACAATGATGATGATGATGATGTGTGTGTGCGCACGCACAGACACATATATATATATGAAAGAAAACACTTACAAAGCTTGGCAATTCACTCTGTTATTGTGTGTGTGCCAGATGTTAAAAAAGCATGACTGGTGGTAAGGTGTTCTGAGACCTGATCATCCCTTGCCAGCATGGGAAAAATATCAGGTATAAAATGATGATAGTGTGTGTGTATATATATATACATACATATATATACATACATATATATATACATACATATATACATACATACATACATATATATATACATACATACATATATACATACACACACACAAATATATACATACATACATATATACATACACACACACATATATATATACACACACACACACACATATATATATATATACTCACACATGCACATGTGCATGCATACACATTTCTTTTTTCTTTGGCAAATTATACAGGCATGACTTTACCATTATATATACATATATATATGTATTGCATATAAATTCATATACATACATATATATGCATGTATATTCTCATACACACATGCATATGTATACAAAATAATATTGTGGCAATGGAATTGCTTTTTAATTAAGCCAAGGTGTATTTTCCTTCACTTTCCCCCCCTTTGTGATTATCACTGCTTGTCAACCCAACCCCCACCCTGCCTCCACCAATTACCCACTGCTTTACGCATTGCATTTCTTCTCATTAACCCTTAACTCTCACATAAAATACACGAGACCAATAATCTGTTCAGTTCTGTAGACAAGATTCCAAGCTGTCTGTCACCATTCTCTGATCTTGTTAGGAAAAGAAGAAAGTACTATTTTTTAGATAACAAATATAGTATGTATTTATAACTGTTGTCGTTACTGTTGCCATGTTATCTCCAGTTCACTATACTCCAAGCTGTGTTGACAGCATAGAAGGAATATTAAGCTGGTCATATGCCTCAGTGGAGTCGCAATGGCCCAGTGGTTAGGGCAGCGGACTCGCGGTCATAGGATCGCGGTTTCGATTCCCAGACCGGGCGTTGTGAGTGTTTATTGAGCGAAAACACCTAAAGCTCCACGAGGCTCCAGCAGGGATGGTGGTGATCCCTGCTGTACTCTTTCACCACAACTTTCTCTCACTCTTACTTCCTGTTTCTGTTGTACCTGTATTTCAAAGGGCCAGCCTTGTTACTCTCTGTGTCACGCTGAATATCCCCGAGAACTACGTTAAGGGTACACATGTCTGTGGAGTGCTCAGCCACTTACACGTTAATTTCACGAGCAGGCTGTTCTGTTGATTCGGATCAACTGGAACCCTCGTCGTCCTAACCGACGGAGTGCTTCCATATGCCTCAGTGCTATATAACACAGAATGACGAGGAGGAGAAGTATATCGTATGCCTGCAGTGCATTGATGACACTACAACAAAAAGTCTTCCCAATTAAGCAGAAGTTCTCCACCTGCCTTTCCACTCTTGTCCAAGCAGCTCTTGATATCGTCCATTCATTGCATTCTTTGTCTTCCTCTTGATCTTCTACCCTCTGCTCTTCCTTCTATAATAGTGTTTTCCAAACGGCTGCTTCTTCGAATGTTCTTGTTTCTTTATTGCCCACAAGGGGCTAAACATAGAGGGGACAAACAAGGACACACAAAGAGATTAAGTCAATTACATCGACCCCAGTACGTAACTGATACTTAATTTATCAACCCCGAAAGAATGAAAGACAAAGTCGACCACGGCAGAATTTGAACTCGGAACGTAACAGCAGACGAAATACCTATTTCTTTACTACCCACAAGGGGCTAAACATAGAGGGGACAAACAAGGACAAACAAAGGGATTAAGTCGATTACATCGACTCCAGTGCGTAACTGGTACTTAATTTATCGACCCCGAAAGGCAAAGTCGACCTCGGCGGAATTTGAACTCACAACATAACGACAGACGAAACACCGCAAAGCATTTCGCCCAGCATGCTAACATTTCTGCCAGCTAACCTCTTCAACTGTTCTTTTATTCCTTCACTTGTTTCAGTCATTTGACTGTGGCTATGCTGGAGCACCACCATTAGTCTTTGTAAGCCTAGTACTTATTCTTTCAGTCTCTTTTGCCAAACCACTATGTTAGAGGGACGTAAACACACCAGCATCGGTTGTCAAGCAATGTTGGGGTGACAAACACACAGACACAAACATATTCACACACATACATACATACATACATACATACATATATATATATATATATATATATATATATATATATATATATATATATACACATGACAGGCTTCTTTCAGTTTCTGTCTACCAAATCCACTCACAAGGTTTTGGTCGACCTGAGACTAGAGTAGAAGACACTTGCCCAAGGTGCCATGCAATGGAACAGAACCCAGAACCATATGATTGGTAAAGCTTTTGTGTTTTTTCACAATGTTCAGGTGTTTTTGTCTTTCACCTACTCGTAGTAAAAAGGGTAAAGACCCCCTTTGGTCATGAATGACCATGGGATTGCACCTAGAAAGTTACCCTCTGAGTCAGAAATCTGAGCAAGGTTGTTTATGGAAGACCAGCAGTCACCCATGCATGCCCATCTCCCCTTTCCATGCCACTGTTGTTATTCAGGAGAAAGGCAAAGGCCAATACAGCTTGGCACCAGTGACGTCGCAACGCATTTCTACAGCCGAGTAAACTGGACCAATGTGAAATAAAGTGTCTTGCTCAAGACAACAGAAAGTCCAGTCCAGGAATCAAACTCACTACCTCTTGATTGTGAGCCCGACGATCTAACCACTGAGCCATGCACTTTCACTACTTGTTGGCGGAGTGATGTGCAGGAAATACAGACTTGTTACCATATATATTAGTGTGTTTGTCACCTCCCACCTCTTGATAACCAGTGCTGGTTTGTTTACATTCCCATTACTTAGCAGCCCGACAGAAAAAAAACAACACCTTTTTTTTTTGTTAAAGGTTTATTCAATTAGTTTTCAGATTAAGAATAGTTTAAAATAAAATAGGCACAGGCTTGGTCGAGTGGTTTAGAAGCTCACTTTGCAACCATGTGTTTTGGGGTTCATTCCCATTGCATGGTACCTTGGGCAACTGTCTTCTACTATAGCTAAAGGCTGACCAGTGCCTTGTGAGTGAATTTGGTAGATGGAAACTATGGAAGCCTGTCATGTGTATGTATGTATGTGAGTGTGTGTGTGTGTGTGTACGTCTGTATATGTGTATGTGTGTGTGGGATCAATGTATATGTGTTTTTGTCCCCCCACCACCACTACCACTTGACAGCTGGTGTTGGTTTCTTCACATCACTATAATTTAGCAGTTGTGTAATGAAGACCAATAGAATTAGTACCAGACTTTAAAAATAAGGTAGTGTCCCAGAATGGCCGCAGTCCAATGTTAAAAGATAAAATGAAAAAGAGGTTACTCTCTCTTTTACTTGTTTCAGTCATTTGACTGCGGCCATGCTGGAGCACCGCCTTTACTCGAGCAAATCGACCCCAGGACTTATTCTTTGTAAGCCTAGTACTTATTCTATCGGTCACTCTTGCCGAATTGCTATGTTATGGGGACACAAACACACCACCATCGGTTGTCAAGCAATGTTGGGGGGACAAACAAGAACACACAAACATATACACACACATACATATCTATATACATATATACGACAGGCTTCTTTCAGTTTCCGTCTACCAAATCCACTCACAAGGCTTTGGTTGGCCCCGAGGCTATAGTAGAAGACATTTGCCCAAGGTACCATGCAGTTGGAATGAACCCGGAACCATGTGGTTGGTAAGCAAGCTACTTACCACACAATCACTCCTGCACCTAAAAATAACAACAACAAAAAAACCAGGTATGCAAGGTAGGTAAAACAATTCTGAAACAAATTTGTATGGTACCACATCACCTTGAAACTAGTTTCATCAACAAGTTTTGCCACTAAACACTATACGCTCATTTATTTACACTACTGCACAGAACTCTTTCATTTTTTCTCTTTCTCTCTTTCATCATTATCATCATCTCTAGCTACCACTACCATTCACTCCTTGCCACTCACCACCACCAGTTGACAAGGGAGTTTCTGTGTGATCACTTAACATACTAGAAATAGCAGCCAAATTTCCTTCAAGTTTCACTCTCACCATCTTTGGATAAAAACTTACTGCATAAAGCAGCCCCGACATTCTTGTGCATAACTGGAATGCTTCTGATTATAGATTTTCTCAGTCAGGTTTGGCCTGATGCTAAACACCAACAATTAGCCACTAGACAGACGGTGGTGGCCAGAATTGATAATAAAAAAAAATTAAAAAAAGAGGAATAAAAAAAAAAAGGAAATTTCTTTCACAAAATTGCCAAAAATAGAAAGAATAACAAATACAAAAACAAGCAAAAGCAATATAATAAAATAAACAATTGTAAATTCATGAACAGGTTTTATTGAGTTTTTCTGTAAAATAGTTCCACCACCATTATTTGGAATTACTGGAGTGTTTCCATGATGTAGTTGTTTAACCTGATAGCAATATGTGAGGGCCTTAAAAAGACCAGGATGATCGTTCATCTGAGCATGTGTGGGCAGGCTTCTTTTTTATCCTTCATTTCAGCCAATGGATGGTGGCCATGCTGGATTGCTACAACACAGGGTTTAGTCTAGTGGTTCTTGACTGAGGTCCATATGGCCTTTGGGGAGACCATGTAAGATTTTGTTGTTAAAATTTATGTGCAATAAACTGCTTATAATTCTCGGTGCTTTTTACGTGCCACTGACTGGCTTCCGTGTCGGTGGCACGTAAAAAGCACCATCCGAATCGTGGCCGAAGCCAGTGCCACCTCGACTGGCTTCCGTGCAGGTGGCACGTAAAATGCACCAATCCAACCATGGCCGATGCCAGCCTCGCCTGGCACCAGTGCAGGTGGCACGTAAAAAGCACCCACTACACTCACGGAGTGGTTGGTGTTAGGAAGGGCATCCAGCTGTAGAAACATTGCCAGATAAGACCGGAGCCTGGTGCAGCCTTCTGGCTTCCCAGATCCCCGGTCGAACCGTCCAACCCATGCTAGCATGGAGAACGGACGTTAAACGATGATGATGATCATCATCATCATCATTTAACATCCACTTTCCATGCTGGCTTGGGTTGGACAATTTGATATGGAGCTGACTAGCAGGGAGCTGTCCAGACTCCAACACTCTATTGTGACATGGTTTGTATGGCTGGATGCCCTTCCTAATGCCAACCACTTAACAGAGAATGCTGGGTGTTTTTTGTGTGCCACTGGTATGGGTGCATTTTTGCAGCACCATCATGTTAACACGGCACTGGCATGGGTGCTTTTTATGTTCCAGTGGCACAGGTGCATTTATGCAGCACCAGCACAGGTGCATTTATGCAGCACTGGCACAGGTGCTCTTTACGTGCCACTGGTACAGGTGCATTTATGCAGTACTGGCACAGGTGCTCTTTACATGTGACTGGCACAGGTGCATTTATGCAGCACCAGCACAGGTGCATTAATGCAGCACCAGGACAGGTGCATTTATGCAGCAGACACAGGTGCATTTATGCAGCACTGGCACAGGTGCTTCTTATGTTCCACTGGCACTGGTGCTTCTTATGTGCTACAGGCACAGGTGCATTTATGCTGCACCAGCATGGGTGCATTAACACAGCACTGGCACAGGTGCTCTTTACATACTACCAGCATGGGTGTTTTATGCAGCGCAGGCACAGGTGCATTAATGCAGCACCGGCATGGATACTTTTCAAGTGGCACCAGCACCTGAAAGGACAAGCCTGTATGTATGGAAGACAGCAATTTTACTTAGCTTGACATGTCTTATCAAGTGCAGCAAATCGCCACATCTTCCTATCCCTTGTCATTTCCTCTGTGAGACCCAGCATCTGAAGATCCTTTCTCACTACTTCATCCGACATCTTCATAATTCTTAATAATATTGATTTATAAAAATATAATTGGATTTTTTAAACATCAAATAGCTATGAGGATCCACCTAAATAAAATTTTAATCGAAGGGGTCCACATGCAAAAACTGGTTGAAAACTCCAGTTTAGTCAAACAAATCAACCCCAGTACGTTTTATAATTTTGGTTTTATTCTAACAATCTCTTTTTTACTGAGCTACTTAGTAATGAGATATAAACAAACCCCAGTACTGTCTAATGCAGTACTGGGGACAAATACAGATACAAACACCCACTTATATATTTGGTGATAAGTCTGTATTTATACACATCACTGCTTGGCCCTGTCACTCTGCATTTTATTTACAGCAACCTGCTGAATAGTGCTACAAGTCATTGAATGATGACAGAAATATCATGAGAGATCTGTCTCTCATGTCAGTTTACAGCAGCATCTACCTTTTCAATCTCTGTTACTGAAGAAAAGATAATCACTCTGAATTGCAGGCATCCAAATGTCTGGTTAGGGGATGCTGTTGGCTGACTTGGTGTATTTATCGACAGTGAGAAATTTTCTCCATGACAAAATCCAGTGAATGGCTTTTTGACAGATTCAAAGATGCTTCAAGCATATTTGAAATGGTAACAAGTTTGTATTTTTATATAATTACTGTCTACTACTGTTATCCCATGTGTGTATATATGTGTGTGTGTATGTGTGTAAAGATCTCTGGTCATGATTGACCATGGGTTTGCGCCTGGAAAGTTCCCCTCCATGGCATAAATCTGGGCATGGTTGTTTAATGGAAAGCCAGCAGTTGCCCATGCATACCAGCCTCACCTCTCCACATCACCGATGTTATCCAAGGGAAAGACAAAGACTGATACAGCTTGGCACCAGTGATGTCGCAACTCATTTCTACAACTGAGTGAATTGGAGCAATGTGAAATAAAGTGCCTTGCTCAAGAACACAACACACAGCCCAGTCCAAGAATCGAACTCACTACCTCATGATTGTGATCTCAGTGCTCTAACCACTGAGCCTTACACCTTTTATATATGTGTGTGTGTGTGTGTGTGTGTGTGTGTATACACAATTAAGGATAAAATCCTTATAAAAATAACAATCTTATCAGTGGCCAGCATGTAATGAAAACCAAATAGGTAAGAATTGATATATGATTATATAGATATAATTATTACCAATATATACCGATATAATTATTACCAATACCAATATAATTATATCAATTCTTACCAAATAGGTAAGAATTGATATATGATTATACAGATGTAATTATAATCAAGGGTACTGAGAAACAGCACCTACGCACTAAAAATAGATGTCAAATTACTCTAAAACCACATAATATTTTTACAGGTGCTAATGGAGTGTAAAAAAATGTGGTTTTAGTCATTTGACGTTTGTTTCTAGTAAGTGCTGTTTCTGAAACCTTCAACTTGAACGTCTTCTTCCTGGACATCTACAATATGAAGAATATTATCTTACCTGGATTCACATTGGATTGTACCTAAAGACTCATGGATTAGTACCTGCACCATTGGAAACTTAAACTGTGAACTTTTTTTTTTTTTCCCTTTTTTCTCTTCTTCCTACATCTTTCCATTGTTTCTGTAATCTCTACCCTCTCACTTACTCACCATCTGTCTCCGATGATGGGATATTCCAGATGTTTTTGGGATATCCTAGAAACAGCTGCAAGACTTTAAAAATTGCTTAATAATTCTTAATAACAATAAATATATGACTTGAGATGTCTTGCCTTGGTGTTTGTTTTCCTTTTTAACAAATCCCCTTGTGCTAGTGGCACATAAAAAGCACCATCTGAACATGGTCAATGCCAGTCCCCACTCCTATCCCGACTGGCTCCTGTGCCAGTGGCATGTAAAAAGCACCATCTGAACATGGTCAATACCCTGTGTCACCTGATTGGCTCCCATGCCCGTAGCACGTAAAAGCACCCACTACACTCTCAGAGTGGTTGGAATTAGGAAGGGCATCTAGCTGTAGAAACCTTGCCAGATCAGATTGGAGCCTGGTGCGGCCTACTGGTTTGCCAATCCTCAGTCAAACCGTCCAACCCATGCCAGCATGGAAAATGGATGTTAATGATAATGATGGATTTGGTGATGCAAACAGGAAAAATAGAGCTCAAATCATAAGTACATATATTTCTATTCATAATCAACAAAAGACACAGAGTATGTCACTCTGTGACTTCTGCCAATTATTAAAGTTACATACATATATGATAATATAATAATAATGAAATTATAGTATACAGTGCTCAGGTGCACCACAACTTGTCAGAAAGTGCATATAAAGTACATGCAGCAATGTAAAATGTCTGGAAAGTGAACATGCTTGTGTGTGTATGGAGGGGAGAAAATCAGGTGTGTGTTGGCGAATCTCAGGAAGCATGGAAGTTTGAAGGATGCAGTGCTCCGACAACTAACAACTGATCCGGCAGTTGTTCCATGCTTCAGCAACTCTCAGCGTGAAAAAATGTTTCCTGAAGTCATGGAGAGCTGTGCTGTCTTCTTACTTTGTAAATATGTCCACGGGTGTTAGATTGGTGGAGTTTGAAGAGGTGCTCAGAGTTATTGTTTTGCGATGGTTGATAATTTATGGTGTCATGCCAAGCTGCCAAACAGACGCGAGTTTCCATGTGTCATGCCCAGGGAAGTAAGGCGTTCAGGATATGGCAAATGCCTGATGGAGGGTACTTTTGGTTGCACGTCGCTGAACAGCTTCCAGACGATTGATGTCCTGGGCAAGATAGGGGTCCAGACCGTGATGCAATTCCAGGTGAGGTCTTACCATAGCTATATAAAGCCATATAATAATTAGCCCATTTGTGTACATGTATATCTATATATAGGGTGGCCCAAAAGTAGGTTTACCATTATCACATAGGCACTTTAGATTTCTTTTAAAACATTTTTACATTTAAATTTCTATCTTACAAAGTGAGAAGGAAGCTTGACAAAATTAACTAAATTTACATAAAATAATGGTTTCATATTTTTTTATAATTAAGATCTAAAAGCGTAGGAGTGGCTGAGTGGTAAGTAGCTTGTTTACGAACCACTTGGTTCCAGGTTCAGTCCCACAGCATGGCACCTTGGGCAAGTGTCTTCTGCTATAGCCTCGGGGCGACCAAAGCCTGTGAGTGGATTTGGTAGACGGAAACTGAAAGAAGCCTGTCATATATATGTATGTATATATATATATTATATATATATATATATATATATATATATATATATATATATATATATACATATATATATATATATATGTATGTATGTGTGTGTATATGTTGTGTGTCTGTGTTTGTGCCCCCAACATCTCTTGACAATCGATGCTGGTGTGTTTACATCCCTGTATCTTAGCAGTTCAGCAAAAGAGTCTATAGAATAAGTACTAGGCTTACAAAGAATAAGTCCTTGAGTCGATTTGCTCAACTAAAGGTGGTGCTCCAGCATGGCCACAGTCAAATGACTGAAACAAGTAAAAGAGTGTTGATAAATGAATGTGAAAGAGATAGTTAAATAACTGTAAACCTACTTTTGGGCCACCCTGTATGTATATTTATAAAACCAGCTTCCTCACAGTTTATCTACCAAATTCACTTACAAGTCATTTGTCAGCCCAGGGCTATAGTAAAAAAACTACTACAATAACAACAAACACAGTTCTAATGTGACATAGCTACAATAACAATGACAAGATGCAGTTCTAGTGTCACATAGCCATTATAACAACAACAACAATGAGAATTCAGTTAAAGACTTCCATGTTTAATGCCATATTGACACTAAGTTTTGTTTTGTTTTCTTCTGCCAACAAAGAAGGTAATCTTTATATAAGAATTTTTTTGTGTACTCCATTCAGTATATCTGTGTAAGTTATTCCAATTCATGCTATTGGTCCATTTCAGTTATTTCCCTTTGGTTATTTTGTTTGTTTTTTTTTTAACAAAATCCTATTGGAAGCGTCCAACTACACCATCCAAAAAGCTGGTATCAATAGCATCTAGAAATATAATCTATATTATTTTTGTTTATTATTATTATTATTATTGTCATTATTGTTGTTATTATCCCTTTTTAAATATTTGTTATCTGTAAAGAATTTGTAATTATACTGTAGCAGGGAGCAACAGCAGGTGGTTGTGCAGGGTGATAAGAGATTGAGGCTGTGATACCGACTTTGGTAAATTCTAGCAGGCACTGACTGATAAGTCTAAGTTGTTCTGAAAATCATCTGATGTGCACATTGATCTCGTATTGGCAATACTGTTTCAGTTAGCTAGCTAGCTATGTCGTATCGCTTAGGATATCTTTCACGAGGAAATTGAAAACAGTTAGGTTCAAAAAAATAACTGAAAGATAGTAAGTAGCTTCGAGAGGAAAACAAATATAAGAAAACTGTATGCACATATGTGTGTATATGTGTGTGTGTGTGTGTGTTGTATATCAAGATGTACAGCAGTAAATGTAGACAAACATTGATACGCATGCACACATGCAACAGAATGTATACTGCCATCTATATACTTACAGCTGCTAAAATGTATTACACTTATATACACGTCACTTAAATTTTTATGTGCATCTGCCATCAGTTTTTACATATATACACACAAACACAAAGTATGTGTGTGTGTATGTGTGTGTGTAGGCATGCTTCTCAACCACATGATTTCAGGTTCAGTTCCACTGTGTGGAACCTCAAGCAAATGTCTTCTACAATAGTCCCTGGCCACCAACTAAAGCCTTGAGAGTGGATCTGGTAGATTGAAGCTGAAAGAAACATGTTATGTTGACTTAGCGGTTCGGCAAAGTGACTGATAGAAAGTACCAGGCTTAAAAGGATAAAGCCTGGGGTCGATTTGTTCAGCTAAAACCCTTCAAGGCGGTACTCCAGTATGGCTGCGGTTAAGTGAATGAAACAAGTAAAAGAATAAAAGAACATGGCTGTGTGCTAAGTAGCTTGCTTACCAACCACTCGGTTCCTGGTTCAGTCCCACTGTGTGGCACCTTGGGCAAGTGTCTTCTACTATAACTTCGGGCCGACCAAAGGCTTGTGAGTAGATTTGGTAGACGAAAACTGAAAGAAACCCATTGTATATGTGTGTGTGTGTCTGTGTTTGTCCGTCCCCCCCTCCGCCACCATCACTTGACAACCAACGCCATTGTGTTTACATCCCCGTAACTTAGCAGTTTGGCCAAAGAGACTGATAGGATAAGTACTATGCTTACAAAGAATAACTCCTGGGGTCGATTTGTTTGACTAAAAGCGGTGCTCCAGCATGGCCGCAGTCAAATGATTGAAACAAAAGAGTAAAAGAATGTAACCTAAAACTTTTTTTGACACCTATAATTTTCTCTTCACTATATTTCTAACCCTTAAAAACAAAAAAATGCTTTTATCTATAATCCTATACTTCTTTATATTACTACTATGTTTGTACAATCATATATAGTTATCTCCCTATATATTTTCAATATTCATATATTTTTATATGTATTTTCAATATATCAATATATGTTTTTTGGACAATATTTATCTTAATTAAATGCATGTACATATGCGTTCAATGTAGTTTGCCTGATTTGAACTTTCTCCATTTGCTTTATCATACTTGTCTAACATCTCAGGTTTGACTTGAGCACTTCTATGTGGTCTGTATCTTTCGTAAGAAAAATATAACTATATATATATATATCATACACAACATGGACCAAATTTCTTCTTAAGAAAAAATATATATTCAAACAAGTAAAACATAATATGAATAGCGATAACGAAACCGGTCGATATATTAAAAATTATATTAAAACTATGTAAGTGTGCGTATTTTCCTTTTTTAATTTCTTATATACATTACAACTCACCACGTGGGGATAATCGAAATTCCTCTTTTCTGTTACTACTATATATATATATATATATATATATATATATATATATACATATTTATTCCTGCTTAAACATAGATGTTCTCTAAGAACATCACTCAGCAAGACCTTTGTCAGTTGCTCTCCAGCTATCTATTTAAGGCTGTATATGGCTATGATGCAACCACTCTTGGAATTTGCATCACCAGTCTGGAACCCCTATCTTGCTCAGGACATTGACCTCCTGGAAACTGTTCAGACATGTGCAACCAAGTGAATACTCTCCATCAGGTATCTAACATACTCTGAACACCTTGCTTCCCTAGGCATAGATACATTGAAGCTCCGACATCTGGAAATTAACTTGGTAAACACACACAAAATCATTAACCATTGTGCCAACAACCACTTTGAGCTCCGTGTGTCTAATACACATGGGCATGCCTTACGAAATCAGAAAACAGCACAGATCCCATGACTTTTGGAAACATTTTATCATACTCAGAGTTGCTGAAGCATGGAACAAACTACCTGCATCAATTGTTACTTGCCGAGACATTGTATCCTTTAAAAGCTCCAGGCTTCCTGAAATTCACCAACACTGCACCTGATATCCCCACCTGCATATGCATGCACACATGTATACCATGACTCATACACTGTTCAATTTCCTGACTTTTGTACATAATTCTCTGTACTGTATATGCACCTTTGATGAGTTGTAGTGCACCTGGGCACTATACACAATAATTTCATTATTATTATTATAATACTGTGGTTGTTTCCATATGAGAAACCTTCATATTGGTTTTTGGTGCAAAATGCACTTGTATTACTTACTTGTGTAACAATGATAATTTTCAACCATCAAATTATATTATGATGTGTGTGTATTTGTGTGCATCCTTGTCTAGACGTCACATGATGGTTGTATATTAGCATCATTACACAAATAAGCTTGTTTTGTTTCCAGTCTTCTGTAAAAAGAAGAAAAACAAAAGAAGGTTGGTGATAAAGGAATCCAGTTATCGAGAATCTGCATCAACCAATTCCACCTAACACATGCAAACATGGAAAAGTGGAAGTTATATGATGACAATGATGATGATGACATTATCTGAACATATCATCATCATCATTTACTGTCCAGTCTCCATGCTGATAGGGGTTGGACAGTTTGACACGGAGCTGGCTAGCAGGGAGCTGTCCAGATTCCAACTGTCTGTTGTGACATGGTTTCTATAGCTGGATGCCCTGCCTAACACCAACCACTTAACAGAGTGTGCTGGGTGTTTTTTACATGTCACCATCACATGTGCATTTACACAGAACCAGCACAGATGCATTAACGCAGTATCACCTATCTTGGTTATAATTCCTTCCTCATTGAAGAAGGCCTTCCAATGTTTAAATTTGGTGATGCATTCATGTTATTTATTTATTTATATATATATATATATAAATATATATATTGCTAAGCCTCACTAAGATAAATATTTCAATTACCTGAAGATTGACTGTAACCATAACTCGAATTATTACGAATTGGACAGCCATGAAACGATCGTAGTGTTTTACTCATTATCTTTTATTAAACTTTTAATACTTTTGATATATATTTAAAATAATATAAATAATTAATTATTTTATGTATTGGCTTAAGTTTTCATTGTTGATTGCCTAATAGTGGTTTTATCTCTAATTTAATATAATATATGCCTCGGTATGAAGATATTTCGTTCGTCTCCTCCGCCTTACCGTACTGTCCTGTCTTCAATCAAAACTTCCGTCTTCCAACCCACTTCGGTGAAAATTCACTCGTGCTTCTCTGCTTCTCTTTCATTCACCCTTTCTTGACCACACAGCGATGATCACAGCAAGCAAGCTAAGAATTCTCATTTCATTTCATTTCTTCCGCTAACCCTAAATGTTCGATCAATCTATTCACTAATTCTGCTTGTTCTTAAAATATACCCTTTAATTGTCTAACCCCTCGGTACCAGTTAAGTCTTTATCACTACTGTCCCCAATCAAAATCTTCGCCGCCCGCCATTCGCGGTTCGCCCGCCCTACCCACCCCCACCACCATACCGGAGAACACTCTGTTTACACATCATCACCGGATATCCCCTCTACCACCGTCACCACTACGTGTGTCTTTCTCCTACCCCTCCCCCTCAATTATACTTCCTCACGTGTATTTACCCCTGCCTCTCTCCCCCTAGACAGAAGTAGCTAGCGCCGCAGCTATCAAACAGTCCCACTTAACCTGTTATCTTATGTTCCTCCTGTTTTGAAATGTGTCACTGCCTTAACCGGCTATCTCCTTCCCAGCCCCCTCCCCCACTCGTGATATCCTACGTTTTTACTTCCTACTTTTCATTCTGTCTAGAACCTGCCACTAACCCTACCTGTCATCGTTTATCTTTACCCCAAACCTTCCCCACTGGTGCTCCCCTATATTACATGCAACCCCCCCCCACTTCTCTCCCTCTCTTCTCTCTGCCGGAAACCTCCCCCTGCCGCAATGCAACGAAAAAAGGCAATAACCGATCGTGGCCGATGCCAGACCCCTCTGGCACCTGTGCAGGTGGCACGTAAAAAGCACCCACTACACTCGCGGAGTGGTTGGCGTTAGGAAGGGCATCCAGCTGTAGAAACACTGCCACACCAGACTGGAGCCTGGGGCAGTCCCTAGCTCCCCAGACCCCGGTCGAAACCGTCCAACCCGTGCTAGCGCGGAAAACGGACGTTAAACGATGATGATGATGATGATGATGATGAAATATATTACAAATAAGAAAATGGAGAAACAATTTAGTTGGTTTATCAGCTTTATAAATAAACAAGTCAACATTCTAATATCCAAAAGCTGATAAACCAACTAAATCGTTTCTCCATTTTCTTATTTGTAATATAAATTAATGGTAAAATTTTTATTTACCTCCACCCATATAATACAATAAGTAAGTTAATTGCATTGCAATTAAAAACACTTGTGTATTAATAATTTGGGTATTATACCAACAGTATATTGGATAAGTATTATCCCTTAGTTGGTTGGATCCACAACCCCTAACTTACTTGTTGGTATATATATATATATATATATAAAGCTGTTGTTTCTAAATGGTTTTTGTATATTCTTTAAGAAATAACTGAAAGGAGATTTCTCCCATTTCTGATATTTAATCTTGGCTAGCAACTGAACCAAAACTTTCTGGGATGGTCATGGTTGGAACACCTTTTGTGCTTTAATAAGTTTACTCTATTTCTCTTGGGATTAAACAACAATCCATTACCAAATGTAGTGGATTGCAGAGAACTAAAAGCATCACACACACACACACACACCCATGCATGCAGATTGTCTGCTTCTGTTTCACCCCCACCACCACCCCCATCTCTCCCATTCTCTGGAATTATTTTAAAATCTAATTCTTTAGTTCAAAGAAATATTTCAATAAAAAGTAGGAAAAATAGCAAAAAATTCAATAAACCAAAATAGGAAAAGAAGTTGGTAGTTTGGCTATAATTGGAACCAGCAATATAAGGAGCCTGAAGAGGAACCTGGCAGCTGATTGAATTTCAAATACCAGCGTCCTCACAGGAAGCTGTCTGTCTGATTGCTGTGAAAATACCAGCGTGCACACAATCACTGCTCCGTCTCATCACACGGAGACCGATTATGAAAGCCGTAGCCACCCATCGATAATTTATGCATGATCTAGATTTCTCAATGTTCTTGTTTTCATTGTTGTTGCTGACTGTGTTGTGTGTGTGTGTGTATGTGCGTGCGTTTGTGTGTACATTGGCTAATCCAGTAGCCTGTTCCTCTTGGGCTTTTACGTCATGGAAACTCCAGAGTAACTAACTATGGGATCAACTAAGATAAATTACTGTACTCTATTAGTATTGTGCTGTACTCTATTAGTATTCCAGAGGCTGGAATATGTTAGGGAGCCACTTCTACCACCACCACCACCACCATTACTGTTACTATTGCCCCAGCTACCACCACTATTACTAACACTAGTACTATCACCACCACCCCACCAATACTACAACTACTACTACTACTGCTGCTACTGCTACCCCCACACCACCACCTCTAATACGGGATCAGAAGGTTATCATTAATGTTTACTCTGGTAGTTAAAGGTAAATATTGAGATCCAAGTAGCAGCTTGATGATAATAATAATAATAATAATGATAATAATAATGATGATAATAATAATGATGATGATGATGATGATGATAATGAATGAGTGTATAAAGTATTTGTTTAGTTAGATTATATACTTCCGCTGTGCAAGTTACAGCATCTCCATTGGAAATCTATAACGTACAGTATGGATTTCACAACATCACTGGTTAAATATTGATAGGGAAGGTTCAGCTATATGGTGCCAACATCCAACGAACAAGAATAGTAGGGGACTAGAATGCATAAAGGGGAAAACGATGTTTGTGAAAAGAGGGTGGTGTGTGGTTTAAAGAGTATTGGTTATTTTGACTGTCAACAAAGACAGGGAAAGATAAGGAAATCTGTTGATGAAACATTGCTAGATTGAGTAAATATAAGTTATTATCTAGAAGTTATTCTAGAAATTTAATGACTAGCCATTAATTAAGTTATCTTGAGTCTGAGCAGAACATGATATTCAGGGATTAGAGAATGCAAGCCTGCTATTTCGTTGGCAAACAAAGAATCCACTGAAGGTTTTTATAATTAGATGTGTGAGTTTTACTGGGGTTTTTTAAAATATGTATACTAGTTCCCTGAATTTCATGAAAGGCAACTAAAAGGGAAAGCATACTGCCTCAAAATATTTATTTTGAGGCAGTATTTTATAGCCAGATGCCCTTTTTATTAACAAATCCTTATCTGTTTTTCAAGTAAAGGACTTTTTTATTTCACTCGTCTTCGAAAGTGCAAAACTAGAGGACATATGGCTTACAGGGAATGTAAGCATTGACATCACTGTTTTGCTCAAACAGTATCATGAAAAAGGTAAACACTCACACATATGCACAAACACATGCATGATGGGCTTCCATACAGTTTCCATCTACCAGTTCCACTCATAAAGCATTGATTGACACAAGGTACCTTGCAAAGGGATGGCAACTGAAAACCTGTATCCACACAGCAATGTATGTCTACATGAGATTTCAACAACTAATAGGCACAGGAGTGACTGTGGTAAGTAGCTTGCTTACCAACCACATGGTTCCGGGTTCATTTCCACTGTGTGGCACCTTGGGCAAGTGTCTTTGGCCAACAAAAGCTTGTGAGTGGATTTGGTAGACAGAAACTAAAAGAAGCCTGTCGTATATATATATAATATATATATATATATATATATATATATATATATATATATAATATATATTATTGTGTTGTGTGTGTGTGTGTATGGTGTTGTGTGATGTATGTATATGTTTGTGTGTCTGTGTTCCCCCCCCACATCACTTGGCAACCAATGGTGGTGGTGTTTTACATCTCCGTAACTTAGCGGTTTGGCAAAAGAGACCGTCAGAGGGACCTCATGAACTTTATTGGGCAAGTGTCTCCTACTATAGCCTTGGGCCAACCAAAGTCTTGAGAGTAGATTGGTAGAGGGAAACTGAAAGAAACCCATCAGGTGTATGTGTGTGTTTGTCCCCCACCACCATTTGACAACCAGTATGGGTTTGTTTACATCCCTGTGACTTAGTGGTTGAAATGAAGTGCATGTTTATAACAGAAAGTATTTAAATACGTATATATTTAAATACTTTCCACTATAAACATACACTTCATTGACCTTTCCTACCAGGGCCCCTATATTTTAAATAAAGATCTGAATCAGAAATTATGAAGTTTGTGGAGAGCGGTCATGGAAGTGATGAAAATAGAGATCAATGATAATGGGAAGAACTGGAGGATGAAAATAATACAAAGAACAAAACATTTTTACTCTTTTCAATCATTTGACTGTGGCCATGCTGCAGCACTGCCTTTAGTTGAGCAAATCGACCCCAGGACTTATTCTTTGTAAGCCTAGTACTTATTCTATCGGTTTCTTTTGCCAAACCACTAAGTTACAGGGACATAAACACACCAGTATCAGTTGTCAAGCGATGTTGGGGGGGGACAAACACAGACATACAAACATATACACACACACATACATACATGCATATATATATATATATACACACACATATGACGGGCTTCTTTCAGTTTCCGTCTATCAAATCCACTCACAAGGTTTTTGGTTGGCCCGAGGCTATAGTAGTAGACACTTGCCCAAGGTGCCACGCAGTGGGATTGAACCAGGAACCATGTGGTTCATAAGCAAGCTACTTACCACACAGCCTTTCCTATGCCTGTTAGTCTCTATTAGACGCTAGTTATTCTCTCTATTAGAGAACGGACTTGTTTATTTACCCAAAGTGAGTTTGGCTATCTTCAATTTGGTTTTTGTGCCTGTCTTCACCTAAGGTCATGACTGTTTGGTGATGGACCGAAAGAGTATAAGCGTGAATACAGAGTATAAGGCATGAAATTTTAGGGGAGGAGACCAGTTGATTAGATCAACTCCAGTACGCAACTGGTACTTAATTTATTGACCCCCAAAAGGATGAAAGGCAAAGTCAACCTCAGCAGAATTTGAACTCAGAATGTAAAGACAGACAAAATACTGCTAAACATTTTGCCTGGCGTGCTAACGTTTCTGCCAGCTCACCACCTTTAGGTGGTGGGCATGCAGTATGTACCTATTCTACACACAATTGATTACCACAGCTAAGCAGTGCCATAGACAAAAGAGTGGTGTGTGTTAAAGTATGAGGTACTAGGAACTGTTGAAGGGCAGGGGCCCCTTTACCCTTTCTGCCCTGTCTAGCTTATCCAAGCATAACTAAGGTGCTTTTAGGGTATCATTTTTTGCCCCGTTGGATAGGTCTTCTCAAGCACATGGAATCACAAAGCACCTTGGTCCTTTTTCATCTCTGTAATGTTCAGTATCTTGAGATCAGCTTTCACTACTTTGTGCCATGTTTTCCTGGGTCTCTGTCTTCTACTTTAACCAACAAGCATTTCTTCATACTTTCATCTGTCCTCTTACGTATGCATCACATGACCAAACCAATGCAGTCTTCTCTCTTGCACACTACAACCGATTCCACTTCTGTCTAATTTTTCTCTCAAGACATCAACACTGTCACACATTACACACTGATAATGCACATCCAATGGAATACATTAACTTCATTCCTCTCTAGTCTTCATATGTCTTCTGCATTCAGGCCCCATGTCGCACTACCATGTGGTGCTGTTGTTCATACACAAATATCAGACAACCTGCCTTTTACTCCGAAAGAGAGACCTTTTATTGCCAACAGAGACAACACACACACACACACACATTCCCAATTGGTTTCTTATTCAAACTATCTACATACACTCAACTCGAATGCATGTATGAGTGTGTATACAGGCTGGGTGTATATGTATTCTGATGAACAATATATGCATGTAATCTGGATCAAAAACCAGTTGGAAGCATTAATATATTATTAATGTGTATATGCTTTGGGTGGGTATGCAGAGATTTACATTGATATATATGTGTATAGAATAAGAAAGGAAAATGTGAGAATGTATGTTTAAAGTTTTATGCATGAGTGAAGAACATATTTTTGTGTGTGTGTATGTAACCACGTATATATACATATATATATATATATATGTGTGTGTGTGTGTGCATGGATATGTGTATGAAGATATATGTGTGTGTATGGATGTGTGTGTGTGTGGATGTGCGTGTGTGTGGATATATGTGTGTATGGATATATGTGTGTATGGATATGTGTGTGTGTGGAGATATATCTATGTGTATGGATATGTGTGTATGTGTGGATATATATGTATGCGTATAGATATATATATATATATTATATCCATCCAGCCGTAGAAACATTGCCAGATCAGACTGGGCCTGGTGCAGCCTTCTGGCTTCCCGGACCCCAGTTGAACCATCCAACCCATGCTAGCATGGAAAGCAGACGCTAAACGATGATGATGATATATGTATGTGTGCATGTGTGTAGACATATATGTTTGTATATATTTGTATGTGTGTATGGACATGTCTTATGCATACATGTGTGTGCACAAATACTTATATGTGAATGTTTAAGCAATTTAATTCTTTATGTAAATATATTCTTCACTACATATATAATTTTTCTTTGAAAAAAAAAAACTCCCTTAAAATAGCTTGCTGCTGCTGCTTACTACGCTGCCAATGCTGCTATGGTAACTGGAAGACACAGCAGGAATACCGATGAACAAGGCATCCACCCCAGCACACACTTTACTATTACTACCTGTTTTCATGAGTGAGTGTGTGTGTGTGTGTGTGTCTTGTATGGGACGTCACTATTTGTGCAGGTGTCTGTGTGTAAACTTGTGCATATGTTATATGTCTGTGCATGTGTGTTTGAGTGCATGGCATGTCGCTGTTCATATCACCCTGTGTAACTCTGTGTGTGTGCATGTATTTTTATGTATGTTTATATGTATGTGTCTTATGTATTAAGTCTGTGTGTGTGTGTGTGTGTGTTTCGTTATATGTCATTCACTATTTGAATGTATGTGTTTCATTATGCAATGTAATAATCCATATGTATGTGTGTGGGCGTGTGTCTGTGTGTGTGTGTAACTGCTATTTTAGCAACAATTTTAGTATACTTTCCTACTCATGTGAAATCTTACAGGTAAAAAGGGGTGTATATGAGTGCATATATATACATGTGTGTGTATAGAATGACAGACAAAGTGAGATGTGGTGTGCAAGAGAGACGACTGCGCTGGTATGGTCATGTGGTGAGAATGGATGAGGACAGCTGTGTGAAAAAGTGCCACACCCTAGCGGTTGAGGGAAGTTGTGGAAGAGGTAGACCCAGGAAGACCTGAGATGAAGTGGTGAAGCACGACCTTTGAATCTTAGGCCTCACCAAGGAAATGACTAGAGACCGAGACCTTTGGAAATATGCCGTGCATGAGAAGACCTGGCAAGCCGAATGAAACCATAATCTCATGGCCTATGCCAGGGACATAACCAGCCCACTTGTACGTAACCTTTTCCTTCTTTGGTCACTAAAACTCTATTTGCGAAGACCTGCTGAGGCAAGTGAAATCAAATAAAATCAATCAAAAGCAAAATCAAAATCAAATTCGATGACCGGTGTCCGTGCTGGCAGGGTGCAAAGAGCGCCATACAAGCATGATCATTGACAGAGCGGCTAACCGGCTTCTGTGCCAGTGGCATTTTAAGGGAACCATTCAAGCGTGATCGTTACCAGCATCGCCTTACTGGCACTTTTGCCCGTGCTAGTAGGGTGCCAAGAGCACCATCCCAGTGTGATCGTTGCCAGAGCAGCCAACTGGCTTCTGTGCCAGTGGCACGTAAAAGGGCACCATTCGAGCGTGATCGTTACCAAAGTCGCCTTCCTGGCACCTGTGCTGGTGGCATGTGTAAAAGGATTCGAGCGAGGTCGTTGCCAGTACCGCCTGACTGGCCCCCATGCCGGTGGCTCGTAAAAAGCACCCACTACACTCTCAGAGTGGTTGGCATTAGGAAGGGCATCCAGCTGTAGAAACTCTGCCAAATCAAGATTGGAGACTGGTGCAACCATCTGGTTCGCCAGCCCTCAGTCAAAATCGTCCAACCCATGCTGGCATGGAAAGCAGACGTTAAACGATGATGATGATGATATATATATATATATATATAAAATATTATTATTTACAGATTGTAGAATTCGGCACCACTTAATAAATAATCGCTGAAAATGCACATAGAAAGTTTGTTTACAAAAAACAACACTACGAAATTACAATTCTTAAATCTGACTGAAAACAGTCAGGGGTACATTAGTGTAACTGTAGTACACTTGTCATGAATACATAGAAGTGTGGGTTCAAGTCCCATGCATACGGCAAACCCTACATTTTTCCATCGAGGACTTGTATACTTCAATATTAGACTATTTAGGTTAGTCAATGAACAGTGATCTCTTATAAGCTTTAAGCTTATAAAATATTAATATTATTATTATTTATAGATATTTATATATATATATATATATATATAATATATATATATATATACACACACACATATATATATATCAATCTCTTTTCAGAAACTAAGTTTCAGAAATGTAAAAGAATTAAATCAGTTGTCAACCAGTAATGGAAAAACATACATACATAATACATACATGTGTGTGTATGTATGTATGTGTGTGTGCATGTATGTGTATAAATGTGTGTGTGTATGTGAATATATACAAGTATATATACATATATGTATATGTGTATATATGTGCATGTGTATACATGTATATATCTATCTATCTGTGTGTGTATATATAATTATAATATATATATATATATTATATATATTATATATATATATATATATATATATGAAGGGCTTCCACACAATGTCCACCTACTGAATTCACTAACAAGGCATTGGTTGGCCCAGGACTACAGTAGAAGACACTTTCACAAGGTTGTGCAGAGTGAAAGTGAACTCAAAACTATATAGTCACAAAGTGAACTTTTTACACACAGCCATGTATCCACACACACACACACACACACACACATTACCTTTGAATGTTTCCATTTAGAAAAAAATTTTAAAAAACAGTTTCAGGACAGTACTCATCATACAGATGTGAAGAGGATGTATTTAATTTTCTTTTTTTTTTTTTTAAAAGAGAGATTTATAGACTTACTTTTACAAGTCTAGTTCCGTTTATTTGAATGTTGGTAAATTTGACAAATTTAGTTTAGTAAAGGAAATGAGATTGGTCTTGTAAGAGTCATTGTGTGTGTGTGTGGTGACTAAGCCATCAGCCATAGACTTCTCACACACCCAATTCCCTCATGTACTTCTACCTATATATACATGTGTATGTTTGTTTGTATTTATGTGTGTGTATCTGCAATGTGTGTGTGTGTGTGTGTGTGTGCGTGTGTATTCAAAAGGAAAAGCCTGTAGCAGGATTGAGCACTTGCTCCTTCTCCCCTCTCTGCATCTATCTTTTCCTGCTATCACCATCATCTCCAGCACCACTGCCGCCACCACCACCACCACCACCACCACCACGTGTTAGAAGCTACTGTATTTAGTAGCTATGTTATAGGTTATCGATCTGATTCTGTCTCCATAGCTTCACAACGTTCTACAATTTTTCATCACAAATTCCTCTCCCACACCTACAACACACAAACATAACAGCTCACTTTTCTCTCTTTACATATCTCTCTCTCTCTATATATATATATATATTTACATAGATAGATAGATAGATAGACAGACAGACAGACAGATAGATACACACACACACACTCATTAACATTCATACCTCTTATCCATCTTTCATTTTCTGTCCCTTACCTGCAAAGCAGAAAACAAGACCCTCCTTCTTTCTCTCATATAAATTCTAGTTTCTAAGCTGACAAGGGTGTCTATCTCATAAATATAGCCATGCCACCTGTTAGAAACAACAGCTAAATATCCTTTAAATTGTACTTTACTGTCTTTAAAAAAGAACAACACGTTGGTTAATGTAGTCTTGGATTACATTATATCTAAGCAAAACAGGATGATTACAGCAAGGATAACTTCTTTATTTGGACTGGTCCGGACTGAACAATAACAAAAATTAGATTCTAATGTCATTAAAAGACATTGACAACAAAAACAATAGTGAGTTTCTACATGCTTACTCAACCTACAAAAAATACCCTCAAATTAATGTTGTGCCATAGGTACATTTACCTCTGAAAATGTACAGGAATGATCATGGCGGGAAGAGTGTAATTATAGGTCTTCAGGATTAGAGCAGAATCGGGGCTAAACAGTAATAACAACATCAAATAAGAAGCACACACAAAGCAGCTTGTATATCTAGGAATTCAGTGTAATAGATTTGACTGCACTTTCTAACAGATCAAGTTGCCATATAAAGACTCCACTCCCTGGTTTGTTCAAAACATCAGGTTGTTGCATAAAGTCCATGCCTCACTATGTAATCCCTAAGTTATTGTGGGAGGTCTGAGGCCCCTTATTTACTATGGGTGGTTGGTGTTTCACTGTGGGTATCTCTTAGAAACAGGAGACAAATGAAATGGCTGCAAGAAGTTCACCCTCATCACAGATTCATTGTTCCCAGTAACACAACCATCACCAGCCTTAAATCGCATAAAACTTCAGTTGCATGTCCCCAATATTATACAATGCATCACATGCAAATTTTGCAGGGCTCTCTACACTGTTGATACAAGACACTTCTATGAGCATCTTTGTAGCATTGTTCAATACACTCCCAGCCTATCTGTAACTCACCATTCCAACACACCTAGTCACTCTATTAACCAATTCTTGATATCCAGCATTTCTGCATACCTACTTCTTTACTACCCACAAGGGGCTAAACACAGAAGGGACAAACAAGGACAGACAAATGGATTAAGTCAATTATATCGACCCCAGTGCGTAACTGGTACTTATTTAATCGACCCCGAAAGGATGAAAGGCAAAGTCGACCTCGGCGGAATTTGAATTCAGAACGTAGCGACAGACGAAATACCGTTAAGCATTTCACCCGACGTGCTAACGATTCTGCTGGGGTATAATAGTTCAGGAAACACAAATAACAACGCACCATATTCCCCCTCAGACCTTTTTTCTCCCTTGGCCCTTAAATGACTGTTTCCCCGTCTTCTCATCCTAATATCATCCTGCCCCACTTGTTATTTTGTATGAGCATTATCCCTCACGTCTCTAGTAAAACGTTTTCCATTGTGGGAAAACACATACTAACGTTGTCATGCCAACTGAGGACACAGCTCCCACTGCTGCCTAAGTGCATGCATACTTCATATTTGCATGATCAAATTTGATGACTGGCATCCATGCTAGCAGAGCGCTAAGAGCACCATCCAAGCATGATCATTGCCAGAACAGCAAACTGGTTTCCGTGCCAGTGGCATGTAAAAAGCTCCATTTGAGCATGATCATTACTAGCATCGCCTTACTGGCATTTGTGCCGGTGGCACGTGAAAAAACATTTGAGCGAGGTTGTTGCCAGTGCTGTTGGATTGGCTCCTCTGCAGGTGGCATGTAAAAAAACACCATTTGAGCGTGACCGTTGCCATTACCGCCTGACTGACCCTCATGCCGGAGGCATGTAAAAGCACCCATTACACTCTCGGAGTGGTTGGTGTTAGGAAGGGCATCCATCTGTAGAAACTCTACCAGATCATACATATGCATGAGTATTGTTGTGTGATTGGGCATTTTACTTCACAACCACTTGGTTTGGGGTTTGTTCCCACTGCATGGGATCTTAAGCAAGGTGTTATGCAGTGGGACTGAACCTGGAACCATGTGGTTGGGAAGCAAACTTTTTACCACATAGCCATGACAACACCTGGTCATCATCATCATCATCATCATCATCACCATATGTCTGTTTTCCATGCTGGCATGGGTTGGACAGTTTGACAGGAGCTGGACAGCTAAAGAGCATCCCAAACTCCATATCTGTTTTGGCATGGTTTCTACGGCTGGATGCCATTCCTAGCGCCAATCACTTTCACATGTACTGGGTGCATTTACACAGCACCAGCTCCCACAAGCCTACAAGATTACGAATGCTCAGATGAAGACGGGTGCAGAGGACATGCCTCTATGCAAGGACAACCACAGTTTTACTTAGCTTGACATGTCTCCTCAAGCACAACAAATTGCCAGAAGTCTCAGTCACTTGTCATCTCTACTATGAGGCTCAATGTCTGAAGATTCTTTTTCACCACTTGGTCCCACATCTTCCGGAGCTTATCCCTTCCACACCTTTCCATTAAGCAAAATCCTTTTGTTGAACTCATTGCTTTGCTTTAATAAAATATATGTTGATAATCATTTAAGCAGCCTTACAAACTACCCCTATATATGAGGGGCTGCTGAGAAGTTCTTGGCATTGGGTAAAAGGAAATACAAGAGGATCAGTTAATTATGATTTTATCCAACATATTCCCCTCTCAGATTCACATACTTATTTCAGTAAACCTTCAGTTTTTCTAAACCCTGTAAAAGAATTCAAAAGGTTGAACCTTCAACCAGGCCTTTCATGATACCCTTAAAGCCAGGCACTTTTCAGCACCCCTCATAAGTAACCCAGGATGTATCTATCTATGTATCTATCTATATGTGTATGTAATATATGAGGAATAGCTTTTTGTTTTGCTTTGTTTTTCTCATATATATATATATATATATATATATATATATATATATTTACTTATGAGTTCCTCTTCAAGAAATGTCAAGAAAAATTGATGATGGATTCAGGAACTTTATTTGTTCTAAATATAAATTGCAAAATAGGAAGAAATCTTGATTAAGAAAATAATTAAGTAAAATAGTCATGCATGAATATAAGATAATATATATATATATATATATACTATTTACTTGTTTATATATATAGGTACATATATATACATGCACTTATGTACATTCATATACACATATACATATATATATGTGTGTGTGTATATATCCATGTATATGCATTTGTATAAATATATATATGTATGCATATATATGTGTGTGAGTACATATATATATATATATATATATATATATATATATATGTGTGTGTGTGTGTGTATATCTGTGTATATGCATTTGTATAAATATATGCATGTTTGTGTGTATCTTCATACATATTTTGGATGAAGAATTTTCAAAACTTTGAATCAATCCTCTAAAACATGTATTTATGTTAAAGGATTACCATTATGCATTATTCTTTATATAGACCGATACCATCATCACACTACCACCACAACTCCAACATCCCACCACAACCACCTTTACTCACACACCTCACCACAACCACTTCTATTCACACACAGAACAGTAGTTGTAAGCAGGTCAGTCTGCGAGTCTGCAAATCTGCTCCTCTCAAATCAATGAGCATGCAGAAGCTCCCCCTGTCTCACCCCCATCTATAATAGAAATGGGTTTTCCACATGATCGAACATGCAATACATTACCTGTAGCTTCAGATTGGCTTTATACTACTGTTATCTATCTTATTAACAGGAGAGCGAGATAGCATCAGTGAATTAAATTGAATTCTTTTTGAATTTCCTCTCTTTGAAGTTGTGGAGAATGCTTAGAACAAACCATAGTGTCTTCTTTATAGTTTATAGACTCTACTTAGGTATGTATGTATATATCGAACAATGAGAGAGTGAGTGCTCAACACTGCATTAGTGGATACATACATACATATATTTATATATACGCACACGCGCACACACACACACACACGCGCGCACACACACACACACCTATATACCTATACTAGGCCACTGATAGTGAAATTTTTTAAAGAAATCACTACGTTAATTATTTCAAAACTTATACACGTCCTGATAGCACCGGGATCTACATATCAAATTTGAGCGCAATCGGATGGAGGATGCCTGAAATCCTAGAAGACACACACACACACACACAGAATGGATTTTATATAATATATATATATATATATATATATATATATATATAATATATATATATATATATATACACACACACCTATATATACATACATATATATATTTATATATATACACATACACATACATATGTATGTTCCTGCTGTAAGGCTTCACTTCCAAACACACCAGCTTAATTTAATTCATCCTTAATCAAAAGACACCTGTTGTTAATGTCCTGTTGTTTGTATTTGTAATTGTGTACCAGTTCTCCATTTTTTGTCCTTGTTTTCATATACATTCACTTGCTTTCTTCCAAGGAGTCTAGTGCTCTTAGTTTAGATTTTCTTGGGGCCTGCCAGATTGGAGCAGTCTCAAGTGTAACCAGCCAAAACTGCAAAGACGATCTGGAACTCGGCTTAGGATAGGAAGCTCTGAATGACTCATCCTTGTTTTTTCCTGTCCGTTTTTGTATCGTCTAACTGTCCAGATGTTTTGTTGTCACATGTTATATTCTAGTTCAATTTCCTGTTTTCTTTATATATATATATATATATACATACACACAGATAGATAGATAGATAGATAGATAGATAGATAGATATGCATACACAAATATGTATATAAATGTATGCATCTATAAGTATAACCAACACACACACATGCATGTTCATACTGATACGTACTCATACACAGAGATGCCAAACAGGATTTTTTTTTTTCCATTAATTGTTATCAAGTTAGTAATTAATACTGCAGAAGTATGAATAATCATTGAAGCTGGGTTGCACAATTCATTAGACTTGTGTGGTGTATAAGGTACATTGAGTGTACATAAAGTTGTGTTTATCATCTGCTTTCCCATACTAGCGTTTATTGAACAGATTCTCTCCAATAAACTCTCTCTCCGTTTGTGAGGTTCAGCATCCTGTGATCATCTTGCACATCTGCCAATGCCTTTCTTCAGACTTTCTGTACCATAATTTGTTCCATGTGGAAATTCTTTATCCTAAAGTCGTCCTCTTCATATATTACATGTCTGTACCAGCACTGCCTCCTCTCTTGCATACTATTACTTGCATACCATCTCTTACTTGCATACTATCTCTAGGCACATGGCCTAGTGGTTAGAGCAGCAGACTCGCGGTCGAGGGATCGTGGGTTTGAATCTCAGACTGGGCGATGTGTGTGTTTATGAGCAAAACACCTAAGCTCCATGCGGCTCCGGCAGAAGTTAATGGCGAACTTCTGCCAGCTCTTTTGCCACAACTTTCTCTCACTCTTTCCTATTATTATTATTATTATTATTAAGGATGCTCTGATGCTATAGCAGGATATCCTGGTGCAATACTAGGCAGTGATTGTCATGGCATCTGATCTTAACTGATTGTAAGTGTTAACATGTACATCTTAATATTATTATTTTTATCATTATTACTATTATTCAGGTGGTGAGCCAGCTCAATCGTTAGCACGCTGGATGAAATGTTTAGCAGTATTTGGCCCATAGCTACGTCCTGAGCTCAAATTCCGCTGAGGTCGACTTGGCCTTTCATTCTTTTGGGGTCAATGAAATAAATACCAGTGACAAACTGGGGTTGATGTAATCGACTTGTCCCCTCCCCCATTCTTATAATGAATTTGCTTGTCATTACATTACTTAGCCCATTAGTAACACTTTTACCTGATTAGAGAAAAAGACGGAGAGAGAGGGAATGTAAATGTAACACTTTCATGTGATTAGTTAAAGGGAAAGAGAGGAGAAAGAAAAAGAAGATAAGGCAAAAAGTGAGACAGAACTAGGGAGAGAGAAGTGTCCATGACGTGAGATAGGAGGAATGTAATATTTATTACATCATCATCATCATCATTTAGCATCCACTTTCCATGCTAGCATGGGTTGGACGGGTCAACTGGGGTCCGTGAAGCTGGAAGGCTTCGTCAGGCCCAGTCAGATCTGGCAGTGTTTCTACGGCTGGATGCCCTTCCTAACGCCAACCACTCCGCGAGTGTAGTTAAAAAAAGTTATTTGAAGGTAGAGGAGGAGAGTTAATATAATTTTAGCAGAGGGGTGATGTTCTGATGGCAAGGTTAAAGAAAGGCAAAGAGAAAAGGGGAAGAGAGTGGTGGTGGTGATTGGATAGTGAAAGTGTATTTTTTTTTATTGAACTAAGTTTTTTATATCACCTGTCACTTAACGCATGCACATAAGTGTAATATTCACACTATTTACATAGCAGATATATGCAATTTAACTAAAGGTTGTATCATATGTATGGGGTATTTTTTGCTTGTTCATGAGAAAAATATAAAAATAAGAGTGAATATTTAATTTATGAGTGATGTGTTTTAAGTCTATAAAATTGTGCATAAAGTATATAAAGTGTATATACAAAGTGCATTAAGTAATGATCATATTCCAATTTCTTTCACTTTTCAACAAGTAGCAGATGAGTGACTATCTTTCCATACAGACACAACCCAGGCTATGCTTTCAGGTATTTTGGATAAAGTTTTCAGAAATAACCTAATAGGTTTTCCATTAATTCCGTGAAATATTTATGAGTCCCACTCCTCCTCCTCATCACCATTGTGTGTATTGCCGACTCTTGTAAAGTGTTTGATGTTAGGAAGAGTATTCAGTCATAGATATCAATCCAAAAATGGAATGTAAGAGCAAGATGTAGTCCTGCAACCGGTCTTGGTTGCAGGACTGCAGCAAGCTGGCAGAATTGTTACCGTGTCAGATGAAATGCTCAGAGTCATTTCTTCCGACTGAACAGTCTGAGTTCAAATTCTACCAAGTTCAACTTTGCCTTTCATTCTTTCGGGGTCGTTAAATTAAGTACCAGTGAAACACTGGGTTTAATGTAATCAACTAGTCCCTTCCCCTAAAATTTCAGGCCTTGTGCGTATAGTAGAAAGGATTATAATTATTTTATTGTCTTTGCACAGCTTCTAATGCTGGAAATGTACTATGGTGTCAGCTGTTCACTATCAGTGAACGAAGGTAACACCCCTTATTTTTCGAGCACCATCCAGAGTATTCAAGCAGTGCTGTTTTCTGCAGGTGTTCCACTCTTATTGCAGTCCCCATTTGTTCCCATGTACTTCTCAGGATTCTTACTCACTGTTCCCAGGGCTACTACCACCTTTTTCAGTGACCACAACTGCTTAATCTCCCAAGCTTTCTTTCTCAATTAAAACTGTGTCTGGTTTCCTATTCTCTATCTTACAGTCAAACTGAATCATAAAATCCCATAGGATCTTTGCATTATCATTTTCAATGATGCCTTCGGGTTTATGTTCATACCACTTTTTTGCTCTGTCAAGTCCATACTACTTGTAGAGTGTCCAGTGGATAATCCTTGCTATACTGTCATGACATCTCTTATATTCTTTCTAGGCTAGCAGCATACATCAACTGGTAATATGCTCTACAGTTTCACCATTTTGTCCACAAATGCTGCACTTATCACTTTCTGCTGTGTTGTCTATTCTGTATTTGATGTAATTTGTTCTTAATGCTTGCTCTTGGGCAGCACAGATTAAAGCCTCCATTTCCGGTTTTAAATCACTTTTAGTCATCCATAGCCATATTTTTTCTCTGTCTGTCCTATCTTCAACATCCCTATGAAATTGTCTGTGCATTCTTTTCTTTATCCACCTATTTTCAGTTTCATTCATTCTGAAGTGCTTGTACAGTGCTTTATCTTTGAATTCTCCATCCTACACAAGCCTGACCTTCTTACTTCCAACTGTAGCCGTTCTGTGGCATTTTTTACATACCATGCTATGTTATTTTCTTCTGCTCTAATGCTGTGTTCGCATCCACTCAGTCCTCTTCCCTCTCTTTTTCTTGGTTCATACAGTCTGTCTCTGTCACTTTTTGGATGGAGTATCCCATATCTAGTTAATAACTTCCTTGTCTTTCTGTCTAAGCTGTTTAGTTCATCTACTGTCCATGCGATTGCCCCTGCTCCATATCTAAGGAGTGAAACTGCCCAGGTGTTGATAGCTTCAATCTTATTCCATCCGTTTAATTTCAACTTAAGGATCAGTCTCAGTCTGCGCAACTACTCCACCTTAAATTTTTCTGTCATGTCTTTCTCCATCAATTTATGCATTTCCAATATCCCCAAGTACTTATAGCCCGTCTCTTCTATCTGCTTCATAATTATTATTATTATTATAAAGGCAGCAAGTTGGCAGAATTGTTAGCACATTAGGCAAGATGCTTAGCAGCATTTCATCTGTATTTATGTTCTGAGTTCAAATTCCACCAAGGTTGACTTTACCTTTCATCCTCTCCTCAATCTTGCTGGTCTTGTGCCAAAATTGGAAATCATTATTATTATTATTATTATTCAGTAGTCTTATTTTTATCCCGTGCTTTCCCTGCACTTCCAAGCACAGCTCTGTGTGCCTTGGGTATGTGCTGTAGTCTGTTGTGATGCTCTTACTTTTACTGTAATGAAAGTGTTTTACATAGGATGTGAGCAGTGCCTAGTAGTGCTATTTTCTGTATGTTATATATATTTGTAAGTCCTGGTGTTTTTGTTATGTATCTGAATATTTTTTTATCATACCTAATGCACCTACTATGATAGGAATTGCTGCTGTTTTTAGACTCCACATTTGAGTTACCACTGTTTCCAGATCTTTGTATTTTGAAAGTTTCTCCATTTCTTTTAGAGAAAATTTGTCATCTGTTGATATTCATACATCAATTAGAAAGCATTTTTTTCTTGGTTATCTCTGACTACTATATCTGGCCTATTGGCCTTAATTTCTCTACCTGTGTGTATTGGCATATCCCAGAATACGATTGCTTTCTCACATTATTGTTGTTGTTGTTGTTATTGGCTTACCTCTGTTATTCTGTCCCCTAGTATTGTTTTCATGACTAATGAGTTATTGATTTATTAGTCGATTGGTTGGCATTTGTTAAATATTTAGTTTTTTTGTTAAAGATGGCTCAGAAGGAGAATAGGTTGATAGATAGATGAGAAAATAGGTTTAAGCTGAGAGAAAAATAGATTTACTGAAGGGTAGAATAGGAATGGGGAAGATATGATAGTCAGATGTGTGAGCAGAGAAATATGAAATTTGACAGGTGGTTGACTGGATGGATGGAGATGATACATAGAAGACTGACAGATGGCACAGAGTAAGATACATGGGATGGATGGTATAAGATTACAGAGTTATAGATGGGACGAACAATATAAGATGATAAATAGATGGAGCAGATGGTATTAGATGATAGAGAGAAGATGAGAGGTTAGATATATACATAAATAAATGGGATAGACAGATAATAAGATAGATAGATAGATAATAAGATAGATAGATAGATAGATAGATAGATAGATGAGGTGATAGTCTAATGAATAGATAAGAAGATAAACAGAAAGATAGATAGATAGGTAGATAGATAGATAGGTAGATAGATAGGTGAGGTGATAGATAGATAGATAGATAAATAGATAGATAGATAGATAGATAGATAGATAGATAGATAGATAGATAGGTGGTATGGGAGTAGATAGCTAGATGCAAGGAGATAAAAAGCAGATAGGGATAGCTAGATATATAGAGGGACAAAAATTGATAGATAAGGTAGACAAGAATATTATATGGGTACATATATATTCTAAAATCTTCATCTCTGAATGTATATGATTATATGGTGAATATATTACAAATATCGCCTTGGTTACTCTCAAGCAAGTCACACACAACAAGTGTAACAATTATGAACACATTGATTGTCTGTGGCAGCAATATTGTCCCATAATATTAACAGTTGCTGCATTTACAGCAGTCGCAGGACCTCATCAAATACTGAATCACATATGTCTCTCTCTCTCTCTCTCTCTCTCTCTCTCTCTCTCTCTCTCTCTCTCTCTCTCTCTCTCTCTCTCTCTCTCTCTCTCTCTCTCTCTCTTTCTTTCTTTCTTTCCTTGCTGGATTCAACTTCTGCTAATGGCTACAATCCAAGCAGCCTGTATGTATTTCTTGTGTGAAATTTCAGCAAAACAGCCCAAGTGTGAGAGAGTAACTAAGTGTCGTCTGCATACAATTTCTCTGCATGTGTATTTGTGTGAGTGTGGAGGTAGGAGGGTGGAGGGTATCCAACTTTGAGTCTCTAATTTCAGGTAATAACAGGGTAGCAGCACCAGCCAAAATTACTTTCACTTTCATCCATCTACATTTTAATATTCTTTTCCTGTTTTCAATCATTAAATTATGCCCAGGCTGGAGCACTGCCATTAAGAGTTTTTAAAAAAAATTTTACTTCATTATATTGTTCTTCTACAATACATTGTCTAGTACTTGTTTCATAGGTCTCATAAATGCAAAATAGGAAGTAGACATTGGGAAGTAAAGGTAGCTACCCCAGGTGGCCTTAGATACTGCAAGGCATTTCTGTTTGAATGTATTAGAGTTTGTTCTCATGTTGATATAAACACACAAACACATGCACACATATACATGTGTGTGTGTGTGTATGTGTGTGTGTGTGTGTGTGTGTGGTGTGTGTGTGTGTGTTTCATTATATCCTACTTATAACCACGTTTCCATACTGGCATGGGTTGGACATTTCATCACAATCCAAGTCCTTATTAGGAGTTACTGTCCTCCAAGACAGAGTATAGGACTACACCTTGCTCTTACATTCCATTTTTGGATTGATATCTATGACTGAATACTCTTCCTAACATCAAGAACTTTACAAGAGTCGGCAATACACACAATAGATTTCCTCAATTTTTATCTACCAGATTTCATTCAGAAGGCATTAGTCAATTCATGACTTAGGTAGACAGTACATGCATAAGGTACAGTGCAGTGGAATTGAGCCGGGAACCCCTTTTGACCATAATAGTTGCTTGTTTTGTAAATTAAAGAAACTGAAACTTGTTTGGTGAAACCAACACATTCACTCATCCGCCATTTCTACCCACTATTCCTGGGAGGTCATCAGGATAGAATCCTCAGGCACCTCTTCCAGAAGATCCTATCAGAATCAACCATCATTAGACTTTACAGTTGGATTCCGAAACATGACCAATTGAAATTATGGATATTATCCACTACCTCATTCTTGGTCTGCCCTTAAGTAAACACCACTGGCCTGAAGAATCTGTCTTACAGTTCTTTCCTGTAACATTCTAATCATATATTCAGAGTGCTAGAGTTGTAACCTCTAAATGCAAAGAAGTAGAAACTAACACAATTTTATTTCGTTTACCCAGTGGAGACTTTTGCTGTATTCTTTACAATCAGGATTTCAGCACTATCGTTATTCCTTTCATGTTAATTGTTGATGTATAATGATGTGCAGTTGATATGATTATCTTTTATCTTTTTACTTGTTTTAGTCATTAGACTACAGCTATGCTGAGCACCACCTTGAACAATGTATCGACCCCACTACTTATATTCTTAAAACTGGTATTTATTCTAAATATTCCTGATGGGTGACTGCAGCTTCACCAACATTAGGTGGCCTGAGGGCAAAATAACCTCAGGAATGACGCACAAAGAGCAAAATCAAGCAGAATCTCTACTTGACCTCACAAAAGTGCTATTCATGGAGCAGATCATACTCTCTCCAACTAAGCACCAAAATATCCTGGACGTCTGTTTTACAAACAGTGTGGAAATTATCCACAACATAAATATATCACCGACAATTTTCTCAGACCATAACATTATAGAACTGACAATGTATGGCCTGGAATTAACTAAAGATAAACTCCGCACAGATGGTGCACAAACCCTATTCAACCTAAATTTCTATTAGGCTGACTTGAAAAACACTTGAAGTCACTTGAAAAACAGATACTCCAGCAGGACTGGCCTAAAAGCCTCTCTATGCAAGACATAGATATGAAACTCAATAAATTCATGTCAATAATGCGAGCCATATGTATTAAATATGTCCCAGAGAAGAGATCCAATACACTCAAAAGCATCATTCTTCAAGACAGGAGAATACTCATGCGGCGGAGAATAAAGATCTCAAATTGTTTAAATAAACACCTTAATGACAGTGTAAGATCCCACCTGACAGAGGAACTCTCTCAGGTAGAAAATAAACTCAAAATCTCCCTTGAAAAAGAAAGAGAAGAAAGGCAGTCAAAAACTTTTTTTAAATCCTAAAGCCTTCTACTTATTGGCAAAGGAGTCTGCCTCAGAATGCTATAAGATAGGGCCACTATTTGGTAGAAACAGCTCACTAACTGCAGACCAAAAGAAGATAAGTGAAGCACTAAATAAACAATTCTGAAGTGTTTTCACTTCACTGGAAAATATGCAAATAAACATGCCATATGAGTTTTGCAAAGTAATGAATCTATCTAGAAAAGAGGCAGCCATCAATTACATCAACATAACAGAAGAGAAAGGAATATCGACCATTGATGAGATGAGATCAAACTCAGCAACAGGCCCAGATGGACTCCCAGCTGTTCTCTTAAAAGAGAACATGTAAAAAGGCTCTTGCAAAGCCACTGCAGATACTCTTTCAGAGTTTCCTTGCATGTGGTAAACTTCCCAACATGCTAAAAGAAGGTATAATATGCCCTGTCCATAAAGGAGGGAGCAGAGCAGATGTTAAAAACTCCAGGCCCATCTCTGTGACCTCACATGTTAGCAAAACAATGGAATGCATTGTCAGAAACAGGTTGATCACGTTCCTTGAAGAAAACAACCTTCTCACAAACATGCAAGGAGGAGCTGCAGCACTTTGACTGGGTACTGAAGCAACAGCTAAACCAGTCAGATGTATATGTGATATACCTTGACTTTGCCAAGACTTTTGATGAGGTTGATCATGGCATGATATGTCACAAGCTGGGAAAGTGGGTGAGTGGCTGCATGATTTTCTGAAGGGCAGGAGTCAGACAGTTGTAGCCAATGGTGCTCACTCTGAAGTGATACAAATTCTCAGCGGAGTTCCACAGGGAACTGTACTGGGGCCACTACTATTTGTGGTGGCTCTCTCAGACAAGCCCTCCATGGTACAGTCAGCCAGTCTGACCAGTTGTGCTGATGACATAAAAGTATCACAGGGAGTTAGGAACTCAGAGGACATCATAAAACTGTAGAAAGACCTGAACGAAATCTGCAAATGGGCTAATAAAAATAACATGCAGTTCAATGCTATGAAATTTCAGGTATTACACTATTGGACAACACCAGGCTAAAATCGGAATACACTGGACCAGAAGGTAATATGATCCCAGAGTCAGAGTCGGTGCGTGACCTGGGGGTTCACATGAGCAATGATGCAACATTCCATGTGCATATTACCAAAATGGCAACACTGTGCAGGCAAGTGGCTGGATAGATTCTGAGGACATTCAGAAACAGGAAAAGGGAAACCATGCTACCCCTATGGAAGGCTTTTGTTTTCAGTCGCTTGGACTACTCCTCCCAACTATGGTGCCCAGAGAGTGTGAAACAAACTGTGGAACTTGAAGCAACCCAGTGCCAATACACAAAGATTGATTCAGTGCAAAAGATGGGCTACTGGAAGAGGCTAAAGGAGCTGAGTCTCTATTCCCTGTGAAGAAGACGAGAGGGATATGCAGTGATATATATTTGGAAGATCTTGGAGGGTTTAGCTCACAATTTTGGAATTGACAGCTATACCAATCCTCAAACTGGACGGCACTGCATCATACCAAAGGGTCCAATTTGAGAGAGATTTGGTGACTATTTCTAGCATGTTAGCTGACTGGATAAAAGTTTCCTGGTTAGCTTACACAGAGAGCAGTTGAATTTTCTTTGACCTCAGATAACCTGAGATATATAAAATTAATGATAACTTCTTTCATTTATTTAAGTCTTGTTGTTGACAGGTCATTCACATACACTTGTGTGTATGTATGTGTGTATACACACACACACAATTGTATAGTATTATTTGAATTTAAATTGCCTGGAATAAAACCAGTATTTGGAGCAATATGTGCAGCCTCATGTATCATAATAGAAAACTGCAGAGACCTTGTGTATCATAGACCAAGTTTCCTTTCATTGGTTTTCGTAGTTAAAAAGATCACAGAGTGCATATAGGAAAACCACAAATCTAGTGTCATTTCATAAATTAATTACATCATTTTCCCTATTGTCATTAACAATAATATCTGTTATATAAGGGAAACCTTATAAACAGATTGCATTACCAAATATTTAGACATTGTGTCATCATCATCATCATCATCGTTTAACGTCCATTCTCCATGCTAGATGGGTTGGACGGTTCGACCGGGGATCTGGGAAGCCAGAAGGCTGCACCAGGCTCCGGTCTTATCTGGCAAAGTTTCTACAGCTGGATGCCCTTCCTAATGCCAACCACTCCGTGAGTGTAGTGGGTGCTTTTTACGTGCCACCTGCACTGGTGCCAGACGAGGCTGGCATCGGCCACGGTCGGATTGGTGCATTTTACATGCCACCTGCACGGAAGCCAGTCGAGGCGGCACTGGCTTCGGCCACGATTCGGATGGTGCTTTTTACGTGCCGACACGGAGGCCAGTTGAGGTGCCGCAAATAACCTTTTAGATTTCTAATGGACATCAAACAGATTTGATAACATAATCTGTTTGTAAAGTTTTCCCTTATATGGCTAGTCCACATTACTCCATAAGAAGCATAGGGCTAATTTCCCAGTGTCTTGGTTTCTCTGGCATGTGTATATTCTTCCCTGGATGGTACACCAGTCCATTGCAGGATTAATTATTTTTCCCCAGTTCAGTGGACTGGAACAGCATGAAATAAAGTGTTTTTAATATGCTCCTAACACTTACATTTTTTCTTAATGTACAGGGTGGACTAAAAGTCACCTACCAAAACCATTTGACATTTTATTTATATTACATTGTTATTATAATTATTATTATTATCAAAGGCGGTGAGCTGGCAGAATCATTAGCACCCCGGACAAAATGCTTAGTAGTATTTCACCTGTCTTAGCTCAAATTTCGCCAAGGTCAGCTTTGCCTTTCATCCAAAAGGAGCCGATAAATTAAGTACCAGTCATATACTGGGGTCAATGTGATCAATATTGTTCCTCTACAATACATTGTCTAGTACTTATTTCATAGGTCTTGTAAATGCAAAATAAGAAGTAGATATTGGAAAGTAAAGGTAGCTACCCCAGGTGGCCTTAGATACTGCAAGATAAATTTCAGGCCTTGTTCCTATTGTAGCAAGGACTATTATTATTATTATTATTATTATTATTATTACTTTTGTTCATCATCAGCAAGTACATATGTATACATCATTATTTTATTTATGTTATTGACACATATCTTTGTCAATTTCAGAGCATCTTGAATTTATTTTGTGCATGACTTTTGGCCCACTCTATATATTGACAAAAGATACACACATACATGACAGGCTTCTACATAATTCCCACTTACCAAACTCCACTTACAAGGCATTGGTCAACCCAATGCACTTGCTCAAGATGCCACACTGTGGGATTGAACTCAGACCCTCAAAGCTATTGTGCAGCAAATTTCTTAGCCACACAGCTATACCTATCACCAGTTTCCTTAATGTTAAACAAACAAGAAATTTCTTCCCAATTCCCTTTGCCAATAGAATGCCATTATACCTGTAAACTGAAAATCAACACTAGTCAATAAAATACTTATCAATTTTAAGGTGCTACCGTTTTTTTCTAATGTGAAACCCCTACCTACTTACAGTAAATTGGACTGTGCCATTTCACTAACATAGTCAGAGCCAGATTAACACTCATAGAGGCTCTAAACACTTAAAAGGTTTTGGTGCCCTCAAGTATATGTAAATAGTTGAAAATATAAACAAAAATAATTTAAAATGTAAACAATAGGTACAGGAGTGGCTGTGTGGTAAGTAGCTTGCTTACCAACCACATGGTTCTGGGTTCAGTCCCACTGTGTGGCACCTTGGGCAAGTGTCTTCCACTTGTGTGTGGATTTGGTAGACATATATATATGTGTGTGTGTGTGTGTGTGTATGTTTGTGAGTCTGTGTTTGTCCCCACTAACCCTAACATCACTTGACAACCAATGCTGGTGTGTTTATGTCCCCGTAACTTAGCGATTCTGCAAAAGAGACTGATAGAATAAGTACTAGGCTTACAAAGGATAAGTCCTGGGGTCAGTTTGCTCAACTAAAGGCGGAACTCCAGCATGGCCACAGACAGATGACTGAAACAAGTAAAAGAGAGAATAACAAACCATAAAACAAATTTTTATTTTTCAAAATTAAACAAAACTAACAGTGAGATGGAACAATGTTTATTTTTGTATACTTCCACTTTATATATATTTGAAAAGTCTTCTCCTTCGTTTTTTAAATTTAATTGCAAAGGCTTCAATGATATTGTTAAAATTAATTTTATGTAAAACTTCTACTCCTATACTTAATAGAGACAGGGTTTTATGAATATTATTTTAGCAAGTTTAAAGTGATTTCTTTTGTGCCATAAACCATTTACCATTTTTGTGGCGCCCCTTCCTTCCCTTAATGCCCTAAGCATGTGCTTATTTTGTTTAACGGTTAATCCAGCACTGCATATAGAGCTGGTTGCAGTAGACAGGCCACCGACCTCTCAGTGCTGTTTCATACCTTGTCTGTTAGGCTATCTGTAGGTCCTTTTGTTTTCTTACATATAAGGTAAAACATTGGGTATAAGAGCAAAACACAGCTCAAAAAGATGCCTCCGTAGGGTCATTCAACCTGCTAGATATAACAGATAAGGCTCCCTCACATCACACATTACTGCCTCCCTAAAAAGAACACCATGGGTAATATAGTCCTTGGTTAGGTCATGGTTGACACACCTTTGATTAATGGTCCGTTCGGTCAGATATTATTTTGGAACTAATCCTTTGTACTATAGGCTCAAGGCTTGAAACTTAGTGGGAGGATGATAGTCAATTACATTAACCTCAATATACAACTGGTACTTCTTTCATTGGTCTCCATAAGATGAAAGGCAAAGCCAACTTTGGTAGAATTTGAACTCAGAACGTAAAGACAATGCTGCTGAGTATTTTGTCTGGCGTACTTACAATTCTGCCAGCTCACTACATTCATAACGTTATATAATAAAAATAAAATGCCAAAAATCAAAATAAAATTCTTTTATTCTGTTGCTTGTTTCAATCATTGGACT
>NC_043001.1:135404003-135424003 GCF_006345805.1 Octopus sinensis | reverse complement strand
GGGAATCTTGCAGAATGGTCAACGACTCCTCCAGCAAAAACGACAAGGCATCATTATTGATGAATCTTTGGTGAATGGTGATATCGATTTAGCAACAGGGGCCCAAAGGGAATCTTGCAGAATGGTCAACGACTCCTCCAGCAAAAACGACAAGGCATCATTATTGATGAATCTTTGGTGAATGGTGATATCGATTTAGCAACAGGGGCCCAAAGGGAATCTTGCAGAATGGTCAACGACTCCTCCAGCAAAAACGACAAGGCATCATTATTGATGAATCTTTGGTGAATGGGGATATCGATTTAGCAACAGGGGTCCAAAGGGAATCTTGCAGAATGGTCAACGACTCCTCCAGCAAAAACGACAAGGCATCATTATTGATGAATCTTTGGTGAATGAGGATATCGATTTAGCAACAGGGGACCAAAGGGAATCTTGCAGAATGGTCAACGACTCCTCCAGCAAAAACGACAAGGCATCATTATTGATGAATCTTTGGTGAATGGGGATATCGATTTAGCAACAGAGGCCCAAAGGGAATCTTGCAGAATGGTCAACGGCTCCTCCAGAGGAATATATAGACATACAAAAGGCTTTGAACTGATGACAGCAAAATTGACAGAGATTATTACAGACTGTGGTCTAAGGTTGGGTACAGCAGTATCTTTTGTTTTTTTATCCACTACCTTAACCCTTTCGTTACTGTATTTATTTTGAGATGTTCTGTATTTCTTTCAATTACTTTAAATATAACAAAGAATTTAGTAAAATAACTTAGTTATCATTCAGCTAGTGTTAGGAACAGAAATTGTGACTAAGGTTTGGTGGAAGATTTTAATTGACACCTTAAGAAAACAAGACATTTGTACAACAGAGCCAGAGCCGGTTTCAGCCGGATTGGTAACGAAAGGGTTAACAGAACTCAATAATTAGGCACAGCAATATATTTATATTTTCCTAACCCCGGACATGAATAGGACTTAAACTTTCATTAATCGGTGGACCTACGCAGTTGTCGAGTGGTACCCGTGCGAGCGGAAACGACCATCCGGAAGGCCTCCACGTCGGTGGAGTTACGATTTCAGGAGGACGATTGGGATCACATGGATGAAAAAGGTGCGATCCAGAGAGGAGTGGACAGTATGCTGTGACCAGCGGTGTCAAATGGACGCCTGACGGACTGATCGGTCAAGGTATCAAGGTGAAGGTGAATAGGCACAGGCATAGCTCTATGGTTAAGAAGCTTGCTTTGAAACTACATGGTTTCTGGTTCAATCCCCTCTACATGGTACCCTTGGCAAGTGTCTTCTACTATATCCCCAGGCCAACTAATGTCTTGTGAGTGAATTTGATTGACAGAAACTGTGTTATGTATGCATATGTATAATGTATGTGTGTCTGTGTTTTTGTATGTTATCCCACCTCTACTTAACAGCTGGTGTTGGTTTGTTTACATCCCTGTAACTTAGTTCATCAGTTTCTCTTGCTGAAACTGCTTAGTGCAAGACTTTAAAAAATAAAAAAAAGTACCTGGGTCAATTGGTTTGACTAAATCCTTCAGGGCAATGTTCCAGCATAGCCTCAGTCCAATGACTGAAGAGAGTGAAAGATAAAAAGATAATAATTTTGTTAGAAGTAGAAGAGCCATGCTCATGGCCCTTTCTCAGGGCCTGTGGGATTTGTAGAAAGGAAAGCAAAAGTTATCCTCAGGCAGGAGACCATGCCCAAATATTTGCAACAGAGGAAACTCTCATGGACCAGATGATGTTAAACCAGGTGGTGGATTAACTCTTTAGCATTTAAACCAGCCATATTCAGTCAAAATATATTTTTTGTGTTGAAACTGGCCAGATTTGGCCTCTTACACCAACCCTACAATATCATTCTAAAACTTAACAGATACTACAAAATCTCAAGACTACAATGTAATGCATGATTTATTCACAACAGTGTGAATTGCTTTTGATAGAATAATGTGAATGATAAAGGGTTAAGTCTGCCAGCCACAAGGGAAAAAAAGTCATTTCAACAGGCTTCCACACAGTTTCTGTGTAAGATTTGAGTACGAAATCTTACTCAAGCCCATTGAGCAGTACCCAAGGTGCTACTCAATGGGATTGAACATGGAGCCATGTAGAAAAACAAGCTGCTCATCTACACAGCCCATGTCCATTCTCAAAACTGAGCACTTTGATTTTACAATATGCTTGATACTTCTAGTGTTGCCATTACTTACAGCAATGAGATATACCTACCCATGATACCTATTTCTTTACTACCCACAATGGGCTAAACACAGGAGACAAACAAGGACAGACGGATTAAGTCGATTATATCGACCCCAGTGCGTAACTGGTACATATTTAATCGACCCTGAAAGGATGAAAGGCAAAGTTGACCTCGGCGGAATTTGAACTCAGAATGTAGCGGCAGACGAAATACCGCTAAGCATTTTGCCCAGCATGCCAACATTTCTGCAGCTCACTGCCTTCTACACATGATACCTATCTACAAAAATATACTGGTGCAGACATGGTTATGTGGTTAAGAAGCTTGCTTTGCAATCACATAGAGTTCTGCCCCACTGCAAGATACCTTGGGCGCAAGTGTCTTATACCATAGGCCCAGGCCAACCAAAACCTTGTCAGTATATTTGTGTGTCTGTGTCTCCTTGTCTTGACATTGCACAATAGTTGTAAACAAGTGTCACTTTCACAAATTGTGTCAATCATTTCCAATCTTCCATAAAAACATGTCCAGCCATTGGGTAATATTACCTTGTCACTTCTCCCTTCAAACTCCTCAACATAACACCAAATACTGTGTGTTTATATCAATATCAACAGATCCTATACCTTCTACTCCAACTATCCCCCTGATAAATAAACAAACTCACCATCAACTGCACATATTGCGACATCTTCTCCATAAAGAGATGAAAAGGCTGTGAACCCAGCCAGTACTTCCTCATAATAACAAATAAACTAATACATGCATGTTTGTAAAAACAGTAATATTTTATGGTTATTTAATTCTTAAAATTTTTTTGCTTTTTCAGGTATATATAGACACATCTCTTTGATGAACTAAACAGCCAGTATTATTGATCGGACACATCCAACACCATTCCTATTACTCTCTGAATCATGACAGCCTTGTGGAAACCTTGGATAGCAAGACTTGAAGCCTTTTGCAGATGGAACAATAGGAATGTTGTTTGATAGACACCAATGCTACTGGTACATTAAAACAACAACATCAAAGGAAATAGGTGTATATGGTTTCAATTTTGATATTTCATTATTATTATTATTATTATTTCCAACATTCTTTTCAAAGAACCTGTGAGAATCTTGATGAAACCTGAATAAAAAGGAAAACAAGATTTGATTTCTTTCCTTTTGCAAACTATGTTGGAAATGACAAAATTGATTCCTATATAGCTGGTGTGCTAAAAATTATTATAATAATGATATTACTTGGTTTTTTATTGAAATATCAGGTTCATCTCTCCATTTCGCCTTCTTTTGTTACCCCTCAATTTCTTTTAGGACTGTAATTTCCAAAGATTAGAATACTATTTTTTTTTTCTCACATATTCAGTTTGAAATTTCAAATTTAGAAAACTGCCATGTTTCCATAAATTAAAATCAAGAGGGGAAAATTTGAATCGCAAATTCTTTTTGAATGTGTAATTGAAATCTGAACTTGTATTTGGATTTTTTTTTAAAATACCAAAAAATCAAATTTGGCCATCAAAATCCTATTTTGGAATTTTAGAGGATTATCCAATTTTGGTTTTTAAAATGGTTTTTTCATTTTATTTAACTTGAAATTTTAAGCTGTAATCTAAGAAACTAAAAATTAAATCTGAAGTTATTAAAAAAAAATTAACTTTTTTTTTTTAAATTTCAGTTTTAAAAATTCAACCAATTTTGATCTATTAAATTAAAAACCAGAACCCCTAATTTCATAGTTAATTATTAGCTCAAGAGGTATCTTGCTGTTCAGTACTATAATTATTCTGACATACTTCAAAGAATTTAACCAATTATGTTATAACTAATTACTATTTTCATATATAATATTATGTCAATGATATTTACATATATGCTCAGGTTGACTTTCTGCCTAAACTCCAACTTGAACTGCTGCTTAAAATGCTATAGCTGCCTAAATGAGGATTGGCTTATTTCAATCGAGCTGGTATGTGTATGATAGAATAAAGTATAGATATGCAAACAACTGGTATCATGCTGGATTAAGACATTTATTATTTTAATGCAACTTGGATGGAGATATACATCATTATATGTCTAACCAGAAGTAAAAAATACTCAATACATGTTGTAGAGTTTATACATTCTTTCATCCGAAGCTAATTATAAGTTTTATAATAACAAAGAATAATTTTTCAAAATATAGAAAGAGAAAATTAATCATGAAATGTAATATTTCTGAATAAAAAAGTGATATTACTACAATTATAATTTTTGACATTCTTTCAAATTCTTGTTGCTTTTTTCAAAATTATTTTTTTATGAATGAGTGAGAGTGTTGCACCCATGCCTTTCTATATTCTCCAAGACTGAAGAAGGGAAGAAACGACAACTTGCTATGCATGCATGGACCATAGGACCACAGATCTTTACCAAATGTACTTAGAGTGGATTCACTAAAAGCACCCAAAGAACCAAGTGTTGGTAATTTAGCAAAATGGAAAGGATGGATGTGTGGCTTAAGCCCTGGTGATATATCTTCTGGATACAGTTCTATATTTAAGAGATAAGGAATTATGTACATTAAGAGTGTGGGCTATTAACCCCAAGATTCCGAGTTCGATTCCAAGCAGTGACCTGAACAATAAAAATAATAATAATAACATTGAAAAATACCTCAGGAATGAAAATCAAGGTTCGAAATTTCACCAAGACACCTGAAGAAGGCTGGAGGGTATATCAGCTAAAACAGTGTGTTAACAACAAACAAGATGAGGACAAATATCCGTCAAATGTAAATAATGTAAATAATATCTTCCGGGTTAATAAGCGTTAGGATAACAAACATTAATAAGTATGAAGACACAATAAAATTGACTGCAACGTTTATTTCAACACTAAAAGGGTAAAGAGGCAAAATGTGGATACCTAAAGGTAAAGAGTGATCATGCTTCTGCTACAGTAATATTAAACAAGGTGGAAGATTATGTTTACCAACCAAGAACAGGTATATTCTACTTAACAGGTTTCTGTAGTGTTTCCATCTACTTAATTTCACCCTCAAAACTTTGATCCACCTGGATCTGTGGTAGAAAACACTTGCCTAAGAAGTCATGCAATAGGACCAAATCTAAAAACCACATGTAACTTCCATCAGCCAATAAGAATTTCCATACAGTCACTTGACCTGCTAGAAAAAACAACCAAATTTCCCTCAAATTACATTTGTAACACATTAGATAAATGTAATCCTTTATACTCCTAAAAGGGTAAGATGATCATTAGTGGAATGCTTTTGATCATGTTTACTGGATAAAGTTGACCTTCAGCTAATTAACATGTCCACCAATGAGGAGAAAGATGAAAGACTAGATCTTAGGTTTGGATCATGGTTGACCTAGGGTTAACCAACAAATCTAATAAAAAGAAAACTGCAATTCTAGACCAAAGGCCTTTGTGATAGCAGAAGACAATACATTTGCATGGTAGGGATTAGGGTGGCTTAACCCATTAGCATTTAAAGAGGCCCTAACTGACCCCAAAACTTTGTTTCACGTTCAGATTGATCAAATCTGGCTTCTCACACCTACCCTACAATGTCATTCTGAAAATAAGCAATCATATCATTGAAATCTCAAAGTTACAAGATAATACATGATTAATTCAAACCAATGTCAATAAATAAGCATTACATTTGACAGAGTAATCTGAATTCTAAAAGGTTAATGACCAATCAGTCAGGTGACCTTTCTCTAGGTGTAGTTTGGACTTGCTCATTCAGTAACCAAGTCTCCCTCATTTAGAAGTAGAGATTCAATGTATGTTCTAAATTGGTCTTTAAGATGTTTTAGTACAGCTGTTTTGGCTTTGCCTGTTTGGCACCACTGATTTGACGCTGGCTTTTTGGCACCATGAAGGATTTTCCTATTCTGGTTGACAACTAACTTGTGCACATAACTACTAAACTAATCAACATTTAACGACCATTTTCCATGCTGGCATAGGTTAGCCATCTTGACAGGAACTGGCAAATCCAGGGACCACACCAGTTTTGATTATCCATTTTGGCTTGGTTTCTGCAGCTGGATGTCCTTTCTAACACTAATACTAACACCAACATCAAAATAAAAAGCACATAAAAAGCACCCACTACACTCACAAAGTGGTTGGCGTTAGGAAGGGCATCCAGCTGTAGAAACACTGCCAGATCAGACTGGAGCCTGGCGCAGCCTCCTGGCTTCCCAGGCCCCGGTAGAACCGTCCAACCCATGCTAGCATGGAAAACGGACGTTAAACGATGATGATGATGATGATGATGATTTACAGAGCATGCTGGACACTTTTTACATGGCACCAGCACCATTGCTTTTTATGTGACGCTTTTGTTTATGATGGTTGGTGAAATATTGATGAAAGATGGATAAGAAAAAGTTTCTCCTGATGGATTTCTGTACATTGTTGACAAAACAGAACTGACAGTAAATTTAAATTAAAATGGTATGAGTAGAAAAATTAGAGAGAAACTTGGGATGTATTAAATGATCCTCAACCACTAGAAATATGTTGCTCTCTCTCTCTCTCTCTCTCTCTCTCTCTCTCTCTCTCTCTCTCTCTCTCTCTCTCGCTCCCGCTCCCTGTCACTCTATTTGTGTGATTGTGTGTGTTTTCTTCATACATATTTGAAGAGGGGATGTGTTTGTAGCATTTAGGGTCATTTAAAACATTTTAATGTTTCTCTCCTTCTCATCCCACCCTCTCCCTCTCTCTGTGTTTGTGTGCGAACATATTTCTCTGTATGTGAAGAGAAGGGAAAGTGTTTCTATCAACTGGATTCAATTAATAAATTGCAATCTCTCTCTATCTATCTATCTCTCTTGAGGTAAGAAGCTTGCAGGTTCAGTCCCACTGTGTGGCACCTTCTACTCTAGTCTCAGGCTAATCAAAGCCATGTGAGTGGATTTGGTAGACGGAAACTGAAAGATGCCTGTCATATATGTATATATTATATTTACATGTGTCATCATGTCTGTGTTTGTTCCCTGACCAGCACTTGACAACCAGTGTTGGTGTGTTTACATCCCCATAACTTAGCAGTTCAGCAAAAGAGATTGATAGGATAAGTACCATCAAAATTCTTAACTAAAATTCTTGAAGGCGGTGCCCCAGCATGGCCGCAGTCTAATGACTGAGGCAAGTAAAAGGTAAAAGGTATATATATAATCTGCATATGTATATGTCTATATATCATCATCATCATTTAACATCTGTTGTCCATGCTGGCATGGTTTGGACAGTTTGACCAGGGCTGGCAAGCTGGAAGGCTGCATGAGATTCCAGTCTGTTTTGGCATGGTTTCTACTGCTGGATGCCCTTCCTAACACCAGCCACTCCAAGAGTGTAATGGGTGCTTTTATGTGTCACTGGCACAGACGCCATTTGTGTGACACCGGTGCTGCCATGACTGCAGTTTTACTTGGTTTGATGGGTCTTCTTCTCAAGCACGACATAATGCCAAATCGACTCAGCCATTGCCTCTGTAAGGCCCAATGCTCGAAGCCTGGCAATTTTGCCAAATGGTCTTGGTCCTTGCCTCTGTGAGGCCCAATGCTTGAAAGTTGCTTTTATGTGCCACCAGCACAGGTGCCATTTGAGTGACACCAGTATCTGCAAAAACTGTGATTTTACTTGGCTTCATGGGTCTTCTTCTCAAGCGGGGCATAATGCCAAAGGTCTCAGTCATTGCCTCTGTGGCGCCCAACATTCAAAAGGAGCTCAACCACTTTGCCTATGTGAGACTGTATGTATACGCATATTTGTCACCAGTGCCAAAAAGCTCAGTCAGCAAAAGCAAACTATTGCCAAAATGGGTTCAATTTCCTGTCAGTCATGCCAAATCACCAGCATCTAAACAGCAACACCCACTCACCTCAGTGCCTCCTACATTATAGGACTGCGGACATACTAGCAGGAAGATTGTCATAGATAAATGTGTTGAATGGAGATTAAAATGTCCAACAGAATTGCCCAGTCAGTATTATTAAGGGCTGCAAATATGTTATAGGGGACCACTAACAACAACACGGTGAGACAGCGGAAGGGAGAAACGAATTTTTAAAAGAGAAAATTGGAAGATAAAGGTGAAGAAAAGTTAAGGAATGAGGTGGACTGCAATAATTTTAAAAAGAAATTACTGAGATTAATTACTTAATGAATTTCATTAGCTTACAGCTGTTTCTGCTATAAGAAATTGTGTATTCAGAGCTGAGTGTTTGCGCATTGTCTTATAGCCTTCAAAATGGAGTCAAAAATTATATATAGGCGCAGGAGTGGCTGTGTGGTAAGTAGCTTGCTAACCAACCACATGGTTCCGGGTTCAGTCCCACTGCGTGGCATCTTAGGCAAGTGTCTTCTGCTATAGCCCCGGGCCAACCAATGCCTTGTGAGTGAATTTGGTAGACGGAAACTGAAAGAAGCCTGTCGTATATATGTATATATATATAAGGTTAATCCAAACGGGAAAACAGAAAAAACAACAACACGTGGAACAATTACAGTATTATTATTATTAGGCGCTCAGGAAAATGGAAGAAGGAGGGTATGACGTTTCGAGCGGAGCTCTTCGTCGGAAACATAAGAGAAGGAAGAAAGGAGAAAGAAAGATCCCGAGGTGGGCGAAAGAGGGAAAAAAAAAAACGTGACTGGTGTTTATGAAGTACACATGCTGATGTATGTGTGTGTGTGTTTGTGTGTCTTAAGATACCATGTCTGTTATTTGCAGCAACAAAACAATAGATAATTCATTGTTAGCACATTTGATGTAATGAGTAATATCTAATTATAAAAAATAGGGTGAGGAAAAGACAGCACTAGCTCAATAAACAATGCTATCTTAATTATTCTGGCAAGTATAGGAGACAACTCTTGACATGTTTCAGTATTATTAGACCTCTTCAGTGAAACATGTTTCACTGTGCTTGCTGAAATAGCAATGAAATAATAACTGGGTAGGTGTATAATATCGTTCATAATAAACACACATGCCCACATATATACATATATATGCATATGTATAAGTAATAACAAGAAGATTTTTTTTAAAATTAGTGTATTTTTAAAAAATAAATTACTGGAAAATTACTCATGAAGAAGTCATGTTAAACTGAGCCAGACTAAATTCAATTACTTCTAGCAGAGTTGTGGGGAAACACATTAATATATTCTTGATGGAATATTTTAGAATTAGCACTAAGAAACTGAAAATAATATTCAGAGATAAAAATACTTTAAATTGAATAACAGTTATAGAATTGAAACTCTTTTGAAAAAATTAATTCCATTCATGCTGATAGTCTAGGATAAATTCAGTTTTAAGAGGTAAACAATCAAAAGCAGAAATACTAATTTCAGCTAAATACATCTATAGATCAGACAGATAGTTAACCGCAAATAACAGACTTGGTATCTTAAGATTATTATTATTAATATGCTAAAGACGGCGAGCTGGCAGAATTCTTAGCTCACCGGGCGAAATGCTTAGCGGTATTTCATCTGCTGCTACGTTCTGAGTTCAAATTCCATCGGGGTCAATAGATCAAGTACCAGTTGCATACTGGAGGTCGATCTAAATCAAATGGCACCCTCCCCAAACCTTATATATTTTACCTCACATGAAGCACTTGTATACATTTTTTTATTTGCTGGTAAAAAGGACAGTGCCCTTTATGTGTATGTATGTATGGATGCATGTATGCATACATTGACAGACAGACAAACAGATAGATAGATAGACAGACAGATAGATAGATAGATAGACAGACAGACAACCAGATAGATAGATAGACAGACAGACAAACAGATAGATAGATAGATAGACAGACAGATAGATAGATAGACAGACAGACAACCAGATGGATAGATAGACAGACAGACAGATTGATAGATAGACAGACAGACAAACAGATTGATAGATAGACAGACAGACAGATAGATATGTATGTATGGATATATGAATTAATGAAATGACAAGGCAACAGGAATTACTTAATGAATTTCATTAGCTTACAGCTGTTTCTGCTACAAGAAGTTGTGTATTCAGAGCTGAGTGTTTGCGCATTGTCTTATAGCCTTCAAAATAGCATCAAAAATTATATATAGGCGCAGGAGTGGCTGTGTGGTAAGTAGCTTGCTAACCAACCACATGGTTCCGGGTTCAGTCCCACTGCGTGGCATCTTGGGCAAGTGTCTTCTGCTATAGCCCCGGGCCGACCAATGCCTTGTGAGTGGATTTGGTAGACAGAAACTGAAAGAAGCCTGTCGTATATATGTATATATATATATATATGTATGTGCGTGTGTGTTTGTGTGTCTGTGTTTGTCCCCCTAGCATTGCTTGACAACCGATGCTGGTGTGTTAACGTCCCCGTCACTTAACAGTTCAGCAAAAGAGACCGATAGAATAAGTACTAGGCTTGCAAAGAATAAGTCCCAGGGTCGATTTGCTCGACTAAAGGCGGTGCTCCAGCATGGCCGCAGTCAAATGACTGAAAGAAGTAAAAGAGTATATACATATATATATATTTCTTTATTGCCCACAGGGGGCTAAACACAAAGGGGACAAACAAGGACAGACAAAGGGATTAAATCGATTACATCGACCCCAGTGCATAACTGGTACTTATTCAATTGACCCCGAAAGGACAAAAGGCAAAGTTGACCTTGGGGTAATTTGAACTCAGAATGTAACAGCAGACAAAATACCACTAAACATTTCACCCAGCATGCTAACATTTCTGCCATCTCACCGCCTTCATACATATATATATATATATATATATGTATGTATGTATGTATGTATGTATGTATGTGTGTGTGTGTGGTGTGTGTGTGTGTGTGTGTGTGTGTATATAGTTAATCCAAACAAGAAAACACAAAAAAACACCACAACGCGAGGACGTGGAACAAATAAAGTATTATTGGACGCTCAGGAAAGAAGGGAAGAAGGAGGGTTTAACGTTTCGAGTGGAGCTCTTCATCGGAAACATAGGAGAAGGAAAGATCCCGAGAAGGGAAGACAGAGGAAAAAAAATCGCCAACGGTACATATATAGGGAGAGTTTACAAAAAAAAACAAAAGACGAAGACAGGTGGTGTACAAAACAAACAGATGCATTAGTATAACACTCAGGAAGGGAAAAAGTCTTTTACGTTTCGAGCCTTCGCTCTTCTACAGAAAGGGACAGAAAAAAAAAGGAGAGCAAAAAAAAATGTGTGTAGTGGCTAACGATCTATCATGACGTACACATATATATACGTGTATGTGTGTGCGCATGAGTGTGTGTGTGTGTGTAGATTAATGTCTCCTTCTCTCCAAATGATTGCTGTGCTTTAACCACATTTACATGCATACTAACATCTCAAAGCATATACACACACATACATATATGCGTTTGTATGAAATCTGCCATGCATATGTGTACATGTATATGAATTTTATAGTGCACATATATATATATATATATATATATAATATATATATATATATATATATATATATATATATATACATATATATATATATATATATATATATATATATATATATAAAGATGTATTTGTGTATGCATATGTACAAATGCATGTGAGTATGTCTATCAAAACAAGTAGCATAGGCAGAATGGTGTTTATCATCATTCTTCAAATTCTGATAATTATCACCTTTATTAAATAATCAGACAGAGATAACATCACATCATCAACATTATTATAAATCCCACCCTTAGTCTATTGGCTTGTTAGGGGTGGGAACTTAGACAAACATGTTCAACACTATAATTTATCACTTTAATAATAAACACTCTGGTTCTGGAATCACATGGAAATTAAATATTTGCATTTAGAATTATACTTTGTTTTCATTCTGTAGATTATACTTTCTCTATATCTCTTTCCCTCTGTGTGTGTGTGTGGTGTGTGTGTGTGTGTGTGTGTACATACATTCATACACTCTGTCTTTCTGATGTTTGCTAATTGCCAATACTTGGCTAAAGGGGTCCAATAAAACTGAAACATGTCTGGAATTATCTTTGCAGTTACCAAACTTCACTCAAATCCCATCTACTACTACTGAAGGCTTTGCATATCCAAGCACTAAAATGTTTCTGTATCCCTTGTTACCCTGTCCTTCACATAACCAACCATAACATTTTTTTTACACTACCTGGCACTTGTACTCCTCATAACCAACCACAGAAAAATTCTTCTGATACTCTCTGAAATATTGTATTTCATATAGCCAACTACTGCAACATTTCTATCCTCTCTGATCTTATGTACTTTGCATAATTAACCACTGCAACATCCTTTCTATACTGATATATTGTTCTCCAAATTAACAACCACCGTAACATTTGTCTGCTATAGCTGTAGCACTGTAGCAAAAGAAGTGATATGGAAGAGGCATCACATCAGGCACCTTCGTCTCTGGGTATGCCTTGGTTAACCTCTTTTTATTTCACCTTAGAGAGAAAGCACATCATCATCATCGTTTAATGTCCGTTTTCCATGCTAGCATGGGTTGGACAGTTCGCCCAGGGTCTGTGAAGTCAGGAGGCTGCACCACGTTCCAATCTGATCTGGCAGTGTTTCTACAGCTTGATGCCCTTCCTAACGCCAACCATTCCAAGAGTGTAGTGGGTGCTTTTTACATGCCACCAGCACAAGGGCCAGAGGAGTCTGGCAACGACCATGATCGGTTGGTGCTTTTTACATGCCACCGGCACGAAAGCCAGTCAAGGCGGCACTGGCATCAGCTACGTTCAGATGGTGCTTTTTACGTGCAATGGCCACGTTTGGATGGTGCTTTTTACGTGCCACCGTTACGGGTATCACAACTACAATTTCCATTTGATTTTTATTTTGATGTTGATGTACTTGACTCAATAGGTTTCCTCGAGCACAGCAGGTCGCCCTACGATCCAAGGTACTTTTGAATGGGCTGGGGCTGATTGCCAACCAGCACCAGTCTTGTAAAATAAACCATATTTGATGTTGTTGCTACTGATGATGATGATGATGATGATGATGAATGATAATGATGACAATGATGGTTCTTCTGCTGATAATGATGACTGTTTAGCTGAAACATATAACAAGAGCTAAATGTCATTTAAACCACAAAGCATTCTTGAGGTTGATACTTAGCTCTAGTGTCATGGTACAAAGTGGATAAATCACGCTGCCCATCCTGATTTCATGTAACTATAGTCTGTTACTATAAACATGTTCATATCTGTTCTGACTATTATTATCAAAAAGTTAGTTGAAAAATTAATGCTGTGTGCGATAATGTGAACTGCTGCTGATTAAACTGCCAAACCAACAGAAGTAGAATTGAACTCAGAAAACAGGAATTGGTAGTCCAGTATTTTATCCATTCCATTCTTTCACATTAGATAAGGATGTGAAGAAAAACTCACAGATAAGAAGAAAGAGTGCTGGAGAAAGGGGAGTGCTTTGAGGAACAACTAAGATAAGCAAGTGTTCTGTCTGTAATCAGCTTAGCCCTGGTCCAACAAACTGAGTAATAATGGTGGTATTGTTAGCCCCAACTTAGCTCTCACCAAAGACTTCTCTCCATGACCATTTCATCTCCTTCAGACCCAGCATATCAAGTATTGTATTATTGAATCATCATCATCATCATCATCATCATCGTTTAACGTCCGTTTTCCGCGCTAGCATGGGTTGGACGGTTCGACCGGGGTCTGGGAAGCCAGAAGGTTGCACCAGGCTCTAGTCTGATCTGGCAGAGTTTCTACAGCTGGATGCCCTTCCTAACGCCAACCACTCCACGAGTGTAGTGGGTGCTTTTTACGTGCCACTTGCACAGGTGCCAGGGGGGTCCAGCATCGGCCACGATCGGTTGGAGCTTTTAACGTGCCACTGGCACGGAAGCCAGCCAACGCGGCGCTGGCAACGGCCAGGCGGCGCTGGCAACGGCCCAATGAATGTTACTTGTAATATGGTAGGGTACATATAATTTAAGGGAGGTTTGGTTACTATTTCAAGCAGACTGGCTGACAGCATAGAGGTTCCTTGATGGTTTGTTAATGTAGTAGTAGTACAGTTATTGGTGGTGGTGATGGTGATGGTGGTGGTGGTGGTTAACCACAGCTCAGTTTTTATTCAGCAAACCTGTAAGAAAAGGCATTCTAGCCATGACATTTTATTTAAAGTAAGGCAAGAATCACATACACTATCCAAGGATGTAATTTGAGGAATATTTGGCTGCTGTTTCTTGATGATCCTGTAGCAATCACATACAATGGAAGTGTGATGGAAAAATATAAAATTTGGCGTGGTTTGCAAGCTAAGCTAATATAACAGATCATTAATACAGTAAAGTGTAGTATGGTAGATTACTGAGTTATAAATAAAAGGGATGTGTGACTGTTATTTCTAGCTAATCATTTAGCCCTGGAGAGCTATGTGTTGACACAGAAAAGTGGTGGTGGTGGTGGTGGTGGCATGCAAGCAAAGCTACTATAATAGACAGACTTCTATGGTATAGTAAATTAATAGGTGTATATAAAAGGAATGTATAGCTGCTATTTCTAGCTGATCAACTAGACCTAGAAAGGGATCTGTGGTGCCGGTGGTAGCAATGGCAGTGGCAGCGCAAGTAAGCTACTCTAACAGACAGACATCTACGACATAGTGCGTTAACAGATGTAGATAAAAGGGATGTGGAGCTGCTATTTCTAGTTTGTAGGCGGTCAACAAGTGGCCACATGAAGGTTTTTCCTGGAGGGAGCTTGGTGGTATTGGTGATGCGTAGTGGTGACAGTACAGAAATAACTGCAAGCTAAGCTGCATTCAACAGACAGACTTCTATGTTAATACAGCAGAAAACAGGTTGGTTGGTAGGTAGGTAGGTAGGTAGGTTGGTTGGTGAGTATAGATAAAAGAGAGAAGTTTCAACATTTTTCCCACTGGAAGGAGACAGACCAGAAACAACACAGATAGAAGTGGCTGGCAGACAGTAAAAAACTGGGAGACACCAAGCTTATCAGGGAATTATGTGTGAAAAAAATATATATACAGATATGTTTTATTTCACAGGATTGGTGCTTGGTTGTCATTGTGGCGGTGGTGGTGGTCGGTGGTGGTCGTGGTTGGCTGTGAGTGATGTCTTATCTTTTACATGAAATAAAATGAAATAGGAGGTGAAGTGGAGATGATAGTGATTGGTATGAAATTGGAGTCTGTGTGTGTGTGTGTGTGTGTGTGCATATGTGTGTCTGTCCATTCCATGCTAGAAGATATAAAAATAAAAAACGATAAGTGTGTATGTGTGTGTGTGTGTGTGTATATGTGAGTGTGCATATGCGTGAGTGTGTGTGTGTGCGTATGTGTGAGTGTGTGTATATTTAGCCAGTGAAGCTATATCGATTCTTTGTACCTGTATGCATATTTGTGTACACACGCACACGCACTCACATATATGTATACACACACACACACACTCACATATATGTATACACACACACACTCACATATATGTATACACACACACACTCACATATATGTATACACACACACACTCACATATATGTATACACACACACACTCACATATATGTATACACACACACACACATATATGTATACATACATACATACATACATACACACACACACACTCACACACAGAAGGAAAGTTGTAAAATATATATACAAATATATGTTTTACAAAGTGCAAAAGATATCTGATGTAGAACTGCTACATTATTAAATAAAGTGAATAGATATGTTTATTATATCAAAAGGTGACAGCCAAGTCTGAGTTTCGCCCTTGGCTAATCATAACTGTCTCCACTCCACATGCACAACTCTTTCTCTTTTCATAAAACCTATGTAGGTGAGAAGAAGTTCACTGGTGAACAATTGCTGTGATTGTAGGCTTTTTTTTTTTTCCGTTTTTTGATGCATTACTGCTGCTGCCATCAGATCTAAGACTCGGTGAACAGAGATATGCTTTGGAGGGTTCTGGAGCTCCTCAATTGATTGGGCTGATGATGGCTCTGTACCCTAGCATAGTCAGTACAGTTCAGATAGGGGGCTCAACATTTAAGACTCGGTGAACAGAGATATGCTTTGGAGGGTTCTGGAGCTCCTTGATTGATTGGGCTGATGATGGCTCTGTACCCTAGCATAGTCAGTACAGTTCAGATAGGGGGCTCAACATCTAAGACTCGGTGAACAGAGATATGCTTTGGAGGGTTCTGGAGCTCCTCGATTGAGCTGATGATGGCCCTGTACCCCAGCACAGTCAGTACGGTTCAGATAGGAGGCTCAACATTTAAGACTCAGTGAACAGAGATATGCTTTGGAGGGTTCTGGAGCTCCTTGATTGATTGGGCAGATGATGGCTCTGTACCCTAGCATAGTCAGTACAGTTCAGATAGGAGGCTCAACATTTAAGACTCGGTGAACAGAGATATGCTTTGGAGGGTTCTGGAGCTCCTCAATTTATTGGGCTGATGATGGCTCTGTACCCTAGCATAGTCAGTACAGTTCAGATAGGAGGCTCAACATTTAAGACTCGGTGAACAGAGATATGCTTTGGAGGGTTCTGGAGCTCCTCAATTTATTGGGCTGATGATGGCTCTGTACCCTAGCATAGTCAGTACAGTTCAGATAGGAGGCTCAACATTTAAGACTCGGTGAACAGAGATATGCTTTGGAGGGTTCTGGAGCTCCTCAATTTATTGGGCTGATGATGGCTCTGTACCCTAGCATAGTCAGTACAGTTCAGATAGGAGGCTCAACATTTAAGACTCGGTGAACAGAGATATGCTTTGGAGGGTTCTGGAGCTCCTCAATTTATTGGGCTGATGATGGCTCTGTACCCTAGCATAGTCAGTACAGTTCAGATAGGAGGCTCAACATTTAAGACTCGGTGAACAGAGATATGCTTTGGAGGGTTCTGGAGCTCCTCAATTTATTGGGCTGATGATGGCTCTGTACCCTAGCATAGTCAGTACAGTTCAGATAGGGGGCTCAACATTTGACTTTTTCCCCAGTTAGATCTAGGGTTTGTCAATGTTGCGCTTTGGCTCCCACACTGTTCAATGCCTGCAGAGACGGCCTAATTGGCCAAATGGTGACTCAATCGTGTTGTGGTGCACTCATTAGTGTAAGTAGAATTACAGACTTAGACTTAGCTGATGACGCAGTTATTCTTGTTGAGTCTTTGGATGTCTTAAAGAGTGCTCTCCCTTCACTCAGTGAGGAAGTGGAACCATTGAGCCTTAGAGTCTCTTGGGTCAAGACAAATATCTTGTCCTTCATTGGCTTCTTGTAAGACTCTGCCTTGAAGGTGAGAATGTTAAAGTTGCTGACTACTTCCCTTATCTTGGCAGTGAGATTCATAGCAGCATTAGCTGCAAGTCAGAAATCCTAAAAAGACTTGGATGAGCTGGTGCACTTGTAGACTCATTGGACAAGAGTATTGACACTGCCAAAGGTTTGGGTCTTTAGGCCTCTGGTCCTCCGTGTCTTGCTCTATAGCTGTGAGCCTTGGATATTGTCCATAGTTGTTTGTGTTTGTAGTCCCTTTTCCTTAAGCTGTTGTTGCTATATACACACTTTCTGTGATAGGGCACAGAAAGTGTGTCTATAGCCAGCTGGAAGAGGTGTCCTCCTGGGGCTACAAAGAAGACCCATCAAGCCAAGTGAAATGGTAGTCAAGACAGATACTGGTGTCATGCAACTAGCACCCGTGCCAGTGGCACATAAAAGCACCCATTACACTCTCGGGTTAGCTATATTTTGAACAATCGTTCCTTTCTAGATGATATTTACTTCTTCAGTTGAAAATTTCATAATCCCAGCACAAGTTACATCACATTCATATTTTTCGTATGCTCTCTCTTGGTGTTCAGTGACTGCTTCTGTCTTGACCATTAAATGGATCACACAAAGTTTTATCTCTGGTCTTGTTGCTATCGGCATTATTGTATTTGTTGCTTTTGTTCTTGTTGTTCTCCTCGCTGTTGTTGTTATTTTTTTTTTCTTTTTCAACAACAGCAAACATTATATGTGAACCTTATCAACGCAATCTGATAAAGTTTCAACTGTAAAACTGACTGTTGTTGCCATGGCTACAACAGTAATGTTACTATGAAAGACAACACTAGCCTCGTTATATATTTCTCTGCCTTTCCCTTTCCTCACTGTTTCTTTTACACTCTCTTTCGGTCCCTCTTTGGTACATTATTATTCCTTCACAAGGATCTATGATTTTTTATGGTTTTTTTTTTTTTTTGGAGGGTGTGTTTTTTAAAGCAAATAATAAATTTTGAAAATACAAAATTTGAAGATAATTCCTCCCAGTGAGAGAATCAATAAAAAAGGAGATAAAAAAAGTTTTACCAAAAACAGCAGCAAGTTTTTCTGTGCAACTGTCAAAATAGTTGAACAAAAACACATCCAATTTTAGGTAAAAACAGAAAATTTTCAGAATTTTACAGAACCAACTTCAAGCATACCTTCCCTGTCAATGTATAATTTAAAAAAAATAATAGAAAAATTTTATGAAGCTGTTGAAATACATTGCGTCAATCAGACTGCCTAAGGGTTGGCATCAATAATAATAATAACAATAATAATAATAAAAATTTAAGGTGGAGTACTTGCGCAGACTGAGACTGATCCTTAAGTTGAAATTAAATGGACAGAATAAGATCAAAACTATCAACACCTGGGCAGTTTCACTCCTTAGATATGGAGCATGGGTAATCGCATGGACTGTAGATGAACTAAACAGCTTAGACAGAAAGACAAGGAAGTTTCTAACTAAATTTGGGTCACTCCACCCAAAAGTGACACAGACAGACTGTATGTACCAAGAAAAAGAGGGGGAAGAGGACTGATTGGATGCGAACACAGCATTAGAGCAGAAAAAAATAACATAGCATGGTATGTAAAAAATGCCACAGAACCACTATTATTAGAAGTAGGAAGGTCAGGCTTGTGTAGGATGAAAGATTGCAAAGATAAAGCACTATACAAGAAATTGAAAATGACTGAAACTGAAAATAGGTGGGTAAAGAAAAGAATCATAGGGGTGTTGAAGATAAGACAGGCAGAGAAAAAAGATGGCTGTGGATGACTAAAAGTGATTTAAAACAAGAAACGGAGGCTCTAATCTGTGCTGCCCAAGAGCAAGCACTAAGAACAAACTACATAAAATACAGAATAGACAACACAGCAGAAAGTGATAATTGGATAATCTGTGGACAAAACGGTGAAACCGTATGGCATATGTACGCCACTAGCCCAGAAGGAATATAAGAGATGCCACAACAATATAGCCAGGCTTGTCCATTGGACACTCTGCAACAAGTATGAACTTGACAGAGCAAAAAATTGGTACTACCACAAACCTAAAGGCATCATCGAAAATAGAAATGCAAAGGTCCTATGGGATTTTATGATCCAGAGATATCAAACAGTCAGACTAGGATATAGGAGTTGTAACACTACACATTGGAAGAGAATTGATTGAAGCAAGATGCAGCTTAGCTTTGAGCTAAGAATTATCACTGATGCCATCTTTCTGGTGAGGCAATTTCAGAAATCTTTAACAGGAAGTAAGCTATTGTGCCTAGTATTCTTGAACCAAGAGAAGGCTTTTGACAGGGTTCCATGCTCTATCATCTGGTTATTGAGGAAGCTAGTAGATGAACGCCTTACTTCCCCGGGCATGGATACGCCATATT
>NC_043001.1:135389003-135399003 GCF_006345805.1 Octopus sinensis | reverse complement strand
TTCTCAGAGAATTGCTCTCTTTTTGCTTTGCATTAGCTAGGATTTTCCACTGTTCAGAGAGAGAGAGCAATGTCAGTCAGTATTTCTTAGAGAGAGATCAGAATGTAGATATCATCATCATCATCATCACCATTTAGCATCCGCTTTCCATGCTAGCATGGGTTGGACGGTTCAACTGGGGTCTGTGAAGCCAGAAGGCTGCATCAGGCCCAGTCTGATCTGGCAGTGTTTCTACGGCTGGATGCCCTTCCTAACGCCAACCACTCCGTGGGTGTAGTGGGTGCTTTTTACGTGCCACCCGCACAGGTGCCAGACGGAGCTGGCAAACGGCCACGAACGGATGGTGCTTTTACGTGCCACCGGTACGAGGGCCAAGCGAGGCTGGCAACGAACACGAACGGATGGTGCTTTTACGTGCCACCGGTACGAGGGCCAAGCGAGGCTGGCAACGGACACGAGCGGATGGTGCTTTTGGCACGGGGGCCAGGCGAGGATGGCAACGGACACGAACGGATGGTGCTTTTTACGTACCACCGGCACGAGGCCAGTCGGGGTGGCACTGGCAACGGTCACGAACGGATGGTTCTCTTACGTGCCATCTGTTCGTGACCGTTGCCAGCACCTCCCCGACTGGCCTCGTGCCGGTGGCATGTAAAAAATATGCGTGTATGTATTTATATGTATATGTATGACTGCATGCATGTATGTTTGACCTCTTCTCATCTTTCATCCAGCAGGTCTGTCGTCAACTATGATCCTTCCCCCTATCCAAACAGAATATATTAACCAGCATATGCTTCTTTCTTTCCCCAGTGCAGTAGGGCTCCCGACCGAGGGAGATTTGGCTGATCAAACAACTGCATAAAAGTTTCCTCATTGGCTCAAGTAGCAGCACTGAGAAAAAGGGAGATGTGCTTCATTGCTTACAGTACTCAATTCATCCCATTCCCAAAGAGAGAGTTGGACCTTGCCTAGCAAACATGCCCTAGATCCATTATACAAACAAAAAGTCTTTAATAGTGTAAGGAGTAATGGGTTATGGTCTAGCAAAGAATTGTTTGTATGTGGGTAGGGGGTGTCTCAGCTGATTTAATCAGGAAAACAAAATTTCAAAAGAAGGATTTTGAGACTTCTTGGCAAAAACAACCAAAAATTATATAATTTATCTTCCTTTACTTGTCTTTTATAAGATCTGGTATTGAGAAATCTATAAACGGTAGCGATATAAATAAGCATATCACATCAGGCATTCAATGGTGATATCAAAAGTCAAAGAAACAAACAACATATCAAGATTATTAACTAAAACATCAATGACAAGAAGATGAGAATATTTAAAAGGAAGAAATATGATGGAAATAATTAAATATCTTTGAATATATTCTCTGCCAAGAATCAATAAAATGTCAGATTTTGTTATAGCATCAAATGTATTCCTTCCTTTCCTCTCATCGTTGTGTATTCATTTCTTTCTTTGTTTGTTTGTTTGTCGCTGTTTGCAGTTCCAGCTGGACATCTTAAAGGAATCGGGATGCATTAAAGTTCATTAATGGAATGGTGGCAAAAGATTTTATAAATAATTATGGAATTATAGATGAATAGGAAGGCATAAAGCAACAAGATTTCCTACAAGTCTTTTACTGCTTAAGTTGTCATAGATGAGTGAAGAATTTCTGACTGGATTGGTCTTCAGACTTCCCTTCCATCCTTATCAACAGCAACATCTCTACTTTTATCATTATCAGCAGTACCATCCTTAACTTTATCTTCTCTTACATTATCATCATCCAAACTTAAGAACATTCCTTCATCATCTTTTATCATTAAATAGTAGAGCAACAGATTAAAATACGTTGCAGTACTTTGTTGCAACCAAGTTCTGAGTTCAAACCCCATCTAGGTCAAAATTTATTTTATTATTACTTATTCTATTAACCTCTTTATAGTTAACTAACAGTATCGCCCGGCGTTGCTCAGGTTTGTTTCAACCCTTTAGAATTGGAATTTTTGAAAAGTAAAAATTTTGCATTATGTAGCTTGTTATCCTCTTTAAGTGAACATTTTTCTGGTTGAAATACACCGAAAAATGGAGACACAGCAGTAAAAAAATCGTTAAAAAATCAGGATTTTCATAGAAAAAAAGCACCTTTTTGATGTAAATAATTTTTGGTCTTAACATGGTCCGATTTGAATTTTATCTTCTACAGAATGAAGAGCAAGCCTTCTTCTATCATACTCTCAATTTTGGTCAACTTGCACCGCAGGGTCTCAGAAGAGATAGTGTTAGTTGAAGGCTACCAAACATGCCACACACAGACAACTTCAGCTTTATATATATATATATAGATAAGTACCAGTGGAGAGCTGTGATTGATTTTATCAACTTTACCCACCTCTTCAAAATTTGGTGGTGAGGTGGGAGGCATGAGGTCATATCAAATGTCATCATCAACATTTTGGTAAAGGGTAAACAAATAAGGGAACTTCTTGCAAGATCACATTGTAAGGTAGAAATAGGAGCCAACTTTACTTCAAGTGATACACTAATGCTTAAAAAGGAGACATGATAATGTGATCCTAGATATACTATTCTTTAAATAAAAGAATAGATATTCATGACTTCAGCATCATTATCATAGCCCTGGTCACTCAGAGCTGATTGAGCACTAAATACCATCGTTTAGGTAGATATATTTTAGTAAAACAGACTATAGAAATAGTGGGTTCTTTCAAATGGAATGGGATCTCAGCCACCACATGGAATATAATGGCCAGGGAGATGAAGATTTTAGACATTAAAGTCAATAGCTATAATGAAATTGTCCTTCAAGTATGACATAATGAACAACTAGCTCTTTGTGTCCAAAACAGTTAATGCAACCAAGGGCTAAAACATACCAATGATGGAAGCCTCTATACAGCTATGTATCTTATTTTCCTGTTTAGTGTTTGTGGCCTTTCTCTTTTCATTAAAGGCAAAGTATGATTTGAGGGAGATTTGGCTGCTATTTCTAACAGATCTAGCTACAATGCAAAGAACTTTCATTGGCTCACACACACCACATAAACACACACACATACATGCATACATACTTATTTGAAGATTTGTAGGATAATTTTTTTAATTCTTCATCTGAGATTCTTTAGATGAAGAAATACACACACTTAGTTGTGTGTGTATGTATGTATGTATCAATCAATCAATCAATCAATCATCGTCGTCGTCGTCATCATTTAACGTCCATTGTCCATGCTGGCATGGGTTTGACAGTTTGACCAAAACTGGTAAGCTGGAGAGTTGCACCAGACTCCAGCTTCATAATGGTATGGTTCCTATGGCTAGATACCCTTCCTAACACCAACCACTTTACAGGGTGTGCTGAGTGCTTTTATGTGGCACCACACAGGCACTTTCATGTATCAATCAATCAATCAATCAATCAATCATCGTCGTCATATGTATCAACCAACACACCAACTCAGCCACAAATTTACAAACACTTGGAACTCTCTTAATTCAAAAAGGTCTTTCTGCCTTGTTAACGACCGGTTTAAACTTTCTGATGATGGTGATGATGATGATCATGATGATGATGATGGCTGCCTTCTCATGACTGAGGAAGACCATCACTGACCATTTCCCATGCAAAATGCCAGCAGCGCCCATGCATAAAGTTATTGCACCAGCAATTGGCTTCACTTGAGTTCACATCCCTAGTTTCTATATTCCCCACAGACTAAAGAAATAGTGGGTTCTTTCAAATGGAATGGGATCTCAGCCACCACATGGAATATAAGGGCCAGGGAGCTGAAGGTCATAGACATTAGAGTCAATAGCTCTAATGAAATTGTTCTTCAAGTATGACATAATGTACAACTAGCTCTTTGTGCCCAAAACAGTTAATACAACCAAGGGCTAAAACGCACCAATGAGGGAAGCTTCTACACAGCTATGTATCTACTCGACTGGACATTGGACAGTTGCCTGGCTGGCAATTGCACAACCTAAAATTGTAGGTCCAATAAGGCTTACACAGACCCTCTCTTCCTGTTAATATGGGGCACAGGCACAGGAATGTTAGAGCACCATGATCTCAAGCACAAGTAAAAGATCCCCAAAATGTTCAATGTGATTCCTTGCTTATCCAGTTTTATATCAGAGTGACCTTCCACTAGAGATACTCTTTCACAAAAGCTAAGGGGTGCCTCACTCCTAGTGGTCTTCCAGCATGTCAGATACGAACCTAGAATTTCTGAGAGGCCATGCTATATACATGTATACACACATACATACATACATGTTTCATGTGGTTCCATGTAAAAGTGCCTGTGCAGTGTCACATAAAAGTATCTATGCTTTGCTATATAAAAGTGGCCATGTGGCACCACATGAAAGTGTCTGTGTGGTTCCACATAAAAGCACCCAGCACACTCTGTAAAGTGGTTGGTGTTAGGAAGAGCATCCAGCCATAGGAACCATACCATATCAAGCTGGAGTCTGGTGCAACTCTCCAGCTTACCAGCTTTGGTCAAACTGTCAAACCCATGCCAGCATGGACAATGGACGTTAAATGATGACAATGATTGATACGTGCGTACGTACGTACATACATACATACACACACACACACACACACACACACACACACACACACACAAATACATACATACATACATACATTAATTCATACCTAGGCAGGACAGAATGCCTGAGGTAGAAAGGAGGGTGTGATTTGAAAAAGATTTGGCCAGTTTTTGGTAGAAGTGAAGTGTGGGATGCCAAGAATATTTGTTTATGTAGCAATTGTACCAATTAAGGTAAGTGATCAATATGTTAATGTGAGTCACATTTGAACTTCATTGTAGTACATTAACAACAGATGAGAGCTAGCATATTTTCTGGTGGCTTCCAAACACAATCTTGCTTACGTTGGAGAAGTTTGGTTGCCACGAAAGGTCAATATGGGAAACTTAACATTTGCTGAGAGTTTCACAGTTATTTAGTATTTTTTTTTTCTTTTAACTGTATTCTGAACTTGAGGAAAGATATATAAATATATTGATTACAGGCAAGTTCACTGCCATCAATTCATCGCAGAAGTGTTCACCACCATAAATTTACCATGAAGGAAGTTCACTGTGAGGAAAGTTCACCATGTGGGAAGCTTCATCATCATCATCATCGTTTAACGTCCGCTTTCCATGCTAGCATGGGTTGGACGGTTCAACTGGGGTCTGGGGAGCCAGAAGGCTGCACCAGGCCAGTCAGATCTGGCAGTGTTTCTACAGCTGGATGCCCTTCCTAACGCCAACCACTCCGAGAGTGTAGTTGGTGATTTTATGTGCCACCGACACAGGTGCCAGATGAGGCTGGCGAACGGCCACGCTCGGATGGTGTTTTTTTATGTGCCACCGACACAGGTGCCAGACGAGGCTGGCAGACGGCCACGCTCAGATGGTGTTTTTTTATGTGCCACCGACACAGGTGCCAGACGAGGCTGGCAAACGGCGACAAAATATATTCATAGTATCTCATCATTCATCATCATCATCATCATCATTTAGCGTCCGTTTTCCATGCTAGCATGGGTTGGACGGTTCTACTGGGGTCTGTGAAGCCAGAAGGCTTCATCAGGCCCAGTCAAATCTGGCAGTGTTTCTACGGCTGGATGCCCTTCCTAACGCCAACCACTCCGTGAGTGTAGTTAAAAACTATTTTATTGAAAAAAATCAGTGGAATGATGATGGTGAACTTTCCTCACGATGAACTTTTCCTGCAGTAAATTTACTGGATATGAAATATATTAAAGTTGTTATAACCAACTTTTACACCACCTTTAAATGTGATATACATTAGTCATAAGCCATCATATATCATAAAATCCTTCCATGTAGGTTTATAATATCTTTTTATTTTTTTTTTTCGGCTTTTAGTCTTGTCCAGCCGTGCTCTGCTGCAAAGCAATGGCATGAACAATTGGCAAACCAATTCTCTGCCACAACCATGAAAGCGAAGGCTGTTTCATCCAATGCTTTAAATAGCTTTGCGCCAATGGCAGTGATAAAAACCTTTGTCAGTTTATGATTTACTAACGACATGACGTCTATTGCCACTGGTTCAAAGATGTATTTATTTTATCTGCTGAAAAACATTAAATTCCTTTGAACTAAATAAACTACAATTTTCTTTGAGAAATAATTCCTTTGCGAAATAATGCTGTCATATGTTTCTTTTCTTTCTTTAACCATTCTCTTTCATTCTTGCTTTCTACTCTCAATAATCTAAGGCTTGGACATTTTACCTTCATCCTTCTTTTCCTTTGGTTTTTCTTCCTTTCATTCCATTTTGGCTTTTAGTTTCATTCTTTTGAACATTTTTTCTGAATTATTCTCAGGAAATAAAGTCTTCAAAAATTCACACAACACATAATATGCACAAATCATCCTATATATACATACACGCATGCAAATACAAATACACACACACACATACAAACACACACACATACAAACACACACACTGTCAAACCACATGTGCATGTACACACAACCATTTACCTAAAATATATCCCGAAATCCATGAATACATTTATAAGTCCCTACTATAACAGTCCGACGCATACACATGCACACAAGTGCACGTGCACACACACAATTGATGGATTACAAGTGAGGTATAGTTTGAGTGTTTTGACATTAATCAATTCTATATTATTAATGAGTTTTCATTGCTAACTTATTAACGATAATTTATAATGTATGTTTCTGTTTTTCATTTTATATTTCATGTTTTAGTCAATTCTAATAATGCTTTCTTCTATAACTTCATAACATTTATTATCTTTGTCTTTCTATCACAGAATCTATCCCAGTCTTTTATTTCTATTTCCATTCTATTTTCAACCATATATACCTCTTTCCTCCTCTCAGTCTCACTTCCCTTTGGAATTTTTCGTTTTTATTTTTGCAACACCCTTACTCTCTTCCTTCTCTCTCTTTCTGTCATTATTCATTTCCCCCAAAGCTCTGCTTATAATGCTATCACATATTTCTTTTCTTCCTTCAACCATTCTCTTTCATTCTTATTCTCTCCCCTCAATAAACTAAGACTTGGACACATCCGTTATTCATCGATTCTTCTTTCGTTCTTTCAATTTTGGTTTTAGTTTCACTCTTTCCAACATTATTTTCTCATCTTTTTAAATGTCTTCCTCATTCTTTCACTCATGTTCTCACTTTCTCTCTATATGTTAACCTATCTATATATCTATATGATGACATATCTACCAACCTACCTACCTAACAATCTATGTATCTATGTATCCATCTGTAACAATCTATGTATCTATGTATCTATGTATCTATCTGTCAACCTCACTTTCTATCAGTTTGTCTAGCTATCTGTTAATCTATTTATCATATCAGGCTCAACAGTTTATGTTAATCTTCGCTTTGTAAATTGCAATTTTCAAATAGTTGTTCTCTTGGCAATAAAGCTTAGGCATCACTCACAGATGAGTGTGGCCTAAAAGCTTGTGCCACACTTTCAATAGTTGTTTCAGGTTCTTATGTAGATGTGAGCAGACAGAGACATCTTTTATGACCCTGTAACATTTGACCAAATGGAATACCAAAGATGTGACTGATGGAGGAAGAGAGAGCTGCACTAGCAGTCGCCTCGTTTTCAGCAGAATAGCCAAGAGCAAAGTGAGAGGAGGTGCCTTGCCCAAAAATTCATATTGCCAAGACCAGATATTGAACCTATAACCATATGACTGCAAGGCCAACACCATAACCACTTGGTCATGCACCTTCAAAAAGACAATACGTGTGTATTTATACATATGTAGTTTCCAGAATCATAGTTCTATGCCTAATGTAATACTCATACACACATATACTCTTTTACTTGTTTCAGTCATTTGACTGCGGCCATGCTGGAGCACCACCTTTAATCGAGCAACTCGACCCCGGGACTTATTCTTTGTAAGCCCAGTACTTATTCTATTGGTCTCTTTTGCCGAACCGCTAAGTGACGACAACGTAAACACACCAGCATCAGTTGTCAAGCGATGTTGGGGGGACAAACACAGACACACAAACACACACGCACATATATATATATATATATATATATATATATATATAATATATATATATATATATATATATACATACATATATACGATGGGCTTCTTTCAGTTTCCGTCTACCAAATCCACTCACAAGGCTTTGGTTGGCCCGAGGCTATAGTAGAAGACACTTGCTCAAGGTGCCACGCAGTGGGACTGAACCCGGAACCATACAGCCACTCCTGCACCTTATATGTATAATATATTCTTTCGTTCTTTTATTTGTTTCAGTCATTTGACTGCAGACATGCTGGAGCACCGCCTCAAAGGGTTCTTAGTTGAAGGAATCAACACCAGGACTTATATTCTATTGGACTCTTTTGCAGAACCACTAAGTTATGGGGATGTAAACACACCAACAACAGTTGTCAAACAGTGACAGGAGGGACAAACACAGACACAAAGACACACACACATATAGTAGAAGACATTTGCCTAAGGTGCCATGCAATGGGATTGAACCTGGAACACTGTGGTTGGGAAGCAAGCTTCTTACCATACAGCTATGCCTGTGCCTATATATACATATATATATATATATATATATATATATACATATATATATATATACTATATATATATACATATATATATATACATATATATATATACATATATATATACATATATATATATATATTATATACATATATATATATATATAATATATATATATACATATATATAATACATATATATATATACATATAATATATACATATATATAATTATATATATACATATATATATATATACATATATATATATCATATATATATATATATATATTATATAATACATATATATATATACATATATATATATACATATTATATATACATATATATATTACATATATATATACATATATAATATACATATATATATATACATATTATATATATACATTATATATATACTATATAATAACAATATTATATATATATATAATATAATATATATATATATATATATATAATATTATATTATATTAAAAGAGATAAAACCACTATTAGTAAATCAAACAGTGAAAAACTAAGCCAATACAAAATTATTTTTATATATATACATATATATATGTATATATATATATATATATATATATATATATATATATATATATATGTATATTTATATATTATATATTATTTTGTTTATTAAAAAAAAAATTAATAAACAAAATAATATAGAAATATAGAAATATACATATATATATATTTGTATATATAAATTAATTTTATGTATTGGTTTATGTTTTTTCACTGTTTGATTTGCCTAATAGTGGTTTTATCTCTAATTTAATATAATATAATATATATTTATACTATAAAATTGGATTTAATCCTAAATCTAATTTTTGCCTGTAAGTTTGGATTTATTCCCTAATATTATTATTATTATATATATATATATATATATATATTATAATTAAAAAAAATGAGAGAAGAAATGGAATTGATGACTCTTTATTCAGAACCACTACAACTATTTTGACCCATCATGCACCAGTGCCTTGCAGGTGAGATGTTATACAAACAGTTGTGATGGGTCTTAAGTGCAGATGCATTTCCTTAGGTGACTTTTCTAAAAGTACCTCGTTTTTTATTTGCTGTTTTTGCTTATTTTTAAAATAATACATTTTGGTAATTGTAGTAACTAAGCTATAATGAAGACAGTCTCGTGAATTCAATTTTTATCTCTCTCAAAGTTTTTATAAACTCTACAGACGCTAAAGAATTCTTGAAGTAAACCCAGTGGCATATACCTCCATACTGTTGTTGATGTCAGGTAGCTGAATACTGTGAACTGACTTTAAGCAGCATACTACAAGGTGCATACAAGAATATAAAATCATTATTAGATTATAT
>NC_043001.1:135379003-135386503 GCF_006345805.1 Octopus sinensis | reverse complement strand
CACACAGAAATTACATTCCCAGCACTTTCATTTTCCCCAATGGCATTCAACAAGGATATATCCTCTCACCAACTCTCTTCAACCAATGCCTATAAAATGTTATTGGTGCCATTAAAAGTTTTAAAATTCCAATTTTGAAAAAAACAACTTTTAATACATTTAGAAAAAAAATCAATATCTCAATTGTGAAAACATGGAAAATTGAACTAAAACTGATTAAATCATTAAATCTAATGTTTAGCAATAAATTATGGTTTTCAATCATTTATTTTTTTCTTTTAATCATCTTATTTTGTTGTTTTAACATTTAGTAATGATAATTATTTGTTTCCAGTATGCTTACAAACATGCACAAACACACATACACACACACATACATACATACATACATACATACGTGTATGTATGTATGTATATATATATATATATATATTACACACACACACACATATATCTCTTTTACTCTTTTACTGGTTTCAGTCATTTGACTGCGGCCATGCTGGAGCACCGCCTTTAGTCGAGCAAATCGACCCCGGGACTTATTCTTTGTAAGCCCAGTACTTATTCTATCGGTCTCTTTTGCCGAACCGCTAAGTGACGGGGACGTAAACACACCAGCATCGGTTGTCAAGCAATGCTAGGGGAACAAACACAGACACACAAACATATACACACACACTTATATATATATATATACATACATATATATGACAGGCTTCTTTCAGTTTCCGTCTACCAAATCCACTCACAAGGCATTGGTCAGCCCGGGGCTATAGCAGAAGACACTTGCCCAAAATGCCACGCAGTGGGACTGAACCCGGAACCATGTGGTTGGTTAGCAAGCTACTTACCACACAGCCATATATATATATATATATATATAAATATATGTGTGGGTTTGTGTGTGTGTATACATACATATGTGCTTCATTCTCAAAGATTAATTGTTTGATTTAATTAATTTTATCCTTATCCATTCACACAAACCTCCATACCATGCTACGCAAGGAATGCAACAGATTAAAGGGTTAAAAACTTCACTTGAAGCAAGCTTCATGTGTATTGGTCATTAGTAACTTAAACAGAGGACCACAAAACATATATCATAGATCAGTTTTTTGAGGAGGTTTTTCTTTTTTCAGCTTTTGGGGTTTTTTGTAATAGTACAGTGTGAAGTCAGCACAGGACAGGTTCTGATTATAGAATGGTAATAGACTTGGCGCTCAAAGAGATGATACAAGATGTGTACAATGGATCCATTTTTGGGTAATAGGAGTTTGGAAGTGATATGTTCAACAGATGATTGAGAATCTATGCCATGGATCAGTTCTGGGTCCATAATGTGGTGGGGGTGGGGATAGTGTGAAGAATCCATGATAAGCATTGTGGAAAATAAATGTTTTTAATGATTTTTTTTGACCCAAAAGCTAATTAAATGGCTTTCTTATCATCCTCATCATCATCTCTCTCTCTCTCTCTCTTCCTGCCACTTTCTCTTTCCTCTTCTCCCTCTCCCTTTCTCCCTCTCCCTTTCTCCCTTTCTCCACCTCCCTTTCTTTCTCTCTTTGATCCCCATCTCTCTCTCTTTGATCCCCATCTCTCTCTCTTTCTGACCCCCTCTCTCTCCGACCTCCTCTCTCTTTCTCTCTCCAAACCCCTCTCTCCCTCTTTCTCTCTCTCTCTTCAACCCCCACTCTCCCTCTTCGACCCCCACTCTCCCTCTTCGACCCCCACTCTCCCTCTCTGTTCATCACAAATGGGAAACAGGAGGATAAATAACAGACTGTTCTTAATTAAGTTAATTAACAATCAACAGAAGGAGGAGGAGGAGGGGAAGGGGGAGAAATAAGACAGAGAAGATTAATAAGAAGAATACAAAATGAACAACCTCTTAATATCTTGAATATCTTGTTTTCAAATAACACTAACTGAACACTAATGTAATTATAGAAAGCTATGGGCAACACCCTGCATGTGTGTGTATGTACGTGTGTATTGTAATAGCCATTGTGATGAGTTTCTGTGTGCGTGTGTGTATACGGTAATAGTCAATATGATGTGTTTGTGCATGTGTATGATGTGATGAAGTGTGTTTATGTATACATGCATGTACATCTGATGTAAGGCAATAGACAGTATGGCATTCTTTGCTGACTGCGGCCATGCTGGAGCACCACCTTTAGTCGAGCAAATCGACCCCGGGACTTATTCTTTGTAAGCCCCAGTACTTATTCTATCGGTCTCTTTTGCCGAACCGCTAAGTGATGGGGACGTAAACACATCACCATCGGTTGTCAAGCAATGCTAGGGGGACAAACACAGACACACAAACACAGACACACAAACACACACACATACACATATATATACATATATACGACAGGCTTCTTTCAGTTTCCGTCTACCAAATCCACTCACAAGGCTTTGGTCGGCCTGAGGCTATAGCAGAAGACACTTGCCCAAGATGCCACGCAGTGGGACTGAACCCGGAACCATGTGGTTGGTTAGCAAGCTACTTTCCACACAGCCACTCCTGCGCCTGTTTTTTATTTTTTTATATTTTCTGAGTCTGAAGGAAAAGGGAAGAGCGCATAACTTTTTGCGGGCCCTTTAAAACTGATGTTGTTGATGTTCTATTTAAAACTATTGCAGGCCCACACCAGCAGGAAACACATGAGAAGGGAGGAAATTCCAGAAGATCCTTATTTCTTTATTGCCCACAAGGGGCTACACACAGAGGGGGACAAACCAGGACAGACAAATGGATTAAGTTGATTATATCGACCCCTGTGTGTAACTGGTACTTATTTAATCAACCCCGAAAGGATGAAAGGCAAAGTCGACCTCGGCGGAATTTGAACTCAGAACATAACGGCAGACGAAATGCCACTAAGCATTTCGCCCGACGGGCTAACGATTCTGCCAGATCGCCACCTTTGCTAACGATTCTGCCAGATTGCCACCTTCACAGATTCCAGAAGACTGATGTCCTGAGGAAGAAGGATTGGATATTGCAATTAATCTTTTCTACTATGGGCATAAGGCCTGAAATTGTGGGGGAGGGAACTAGTCGATTACATCAACCCCAGTGTTTCACTGGTACTTAATCAGTGTGGTAAGAAGTTTGCTTCTCAGTTACATGGTTTCAGGTTCAATCCCACTGTATAACACTTTGGGCAAATTTCTTCTACTATAGCACTGAAATGACCAAAGCTTTGAATAGATTTGGTAGAAGGAAACTGAAAGAAGCCCAATGTGTGTACATAAGTGCATGTATGTGCATGTGTGTGTGTGTGATCATGCACTTGCATCATCTTTTTTTGATAGTGTGTGATAGTTGTAAATGATTGCCACTGTCATACAAGCAGTGTCGTTCATTTTTCAATATTCTGTAAGAATATGTTTCACCATAAGGATATATAACTGGGCTTTGAAACAGGTGTAGGTTGGGGACATGAAGGGCATCCAGCTGTTTAATAGTCTACCTCAATAAACTACATCTAACCTGGGGAGGTATGGAAAAGTGGACGTTAAAATGACAGTGGCTGTTGTTGTTGCTGTTGCTGTTGTTGCTAAGCAACAAGACGGGTAAGGGTGATTAGATGATGGTGTAGGGCTTAGGGGCGGGAGACCCCAGACCTTGGAAAAAAAAAACTTTGGTCGACTTGTAGTCGAGGGCTCTTCATTAACACCCGACACCACTGGGAAGTGGCCCTCAAAGTCGCTGGAAATGAAGATCTCAAGGTCCAAATTCTTGAATGGCTACTGCTGCTGCTGCTGCACATTCTGCTGCTGTTGCTCCTCCTGCTATTGTTGCTTCTGTTGCTACTGCTGCTGCTGCACATGCTGCTCCTGCTACAGCTGATCCTCCTGCTGCTGCTCCTACTCCTCCTCCTTCTCCTCCAGCTGAACCTGCTGTTGCTGCTTCTGTGGTTGCTGCTGCTGCTCCTGTAATTGCTGCCTCTGTGGCTGTTGCTACTGCAGCTGTTGCTACTGCTCCTGTTGTTGCTGCTGTTGTTGTTGTTGTTAAGCAACAAGACAGGTAAGGGTGATTAGGGGATGGTCTAGGGCTTAGGGGCAGGAGACCCCAGACCTTGGAAAGAAAAAAAAAAAACTTTGGTCATCTTGTTGTAGTCGAGGGTTCTTCGTTGACGCCCGACACCACTCGGAGGTGGCCCTCGAAGTTGCTGGAAATGGAGATCTCCAGGTCCAAATTCTTGAACGGCTGCTGTTGCTGCTGCCCCTGCATCTGTACAAGGCTATTCAATGTGACATGGACAGCTGCAACAGAGACTACAAAGCCATGGCCTTCAGGGAGTGGCACAGCAGGTGTTCTGACTGTGTCTTCATGCCAGAATTCATCTCCACATCTTTAAACAGGACCTTAGGCTCAGTTATGACAGCTATATGAAGCTGTAGTCAAACCCCGGCTGTAGAGGGCTGCTGCTGGAAGGCTATATGTATGGCAGCAGGATTCAACCTCTGGCCATACTTTCAGAAAGAGTCAGAAGTAGGCGTAGGAGTGGCTGTGTGGTAAGTAGCTTGCTTACCAACCACATGGTTCTGGGTTCAGTCCCACTGCGTGGCACCTTGGGTAAGTGTCTTCTACTATAGCCTCGGGCTGACCAAAGCCTTGTGAGTGGATTTGGTAGAGGGAAACTGAAAGAAGCCCATCGTATATATGTGTATATATATGTGTGTGTGTGTGTATGTATTTGTGTGTGTATATGTTTGTGTGTCTGTGTTTGTCCCCACAACATCGCTTGACAACCGATGATGGTGTGTTTACATCCTTGTAACTTAGTGGTTCGGTAAGAGAGACTGATAGAATAAGTGCTAGGCTTACGAAGAATAAGTCCTGGGGTCAATTTACTTGACTAAAGGCGGTGCTGCAGCATGGCCACAGTCTAATGACTGAAACAAGTAAAAGAGAGTAAAGAGTAAGTGGTTGTCAGAGAATTTGTATGACTTTACTGGCCCCATTTTCAGGCCTCCTAATTCCCCTGGTTATAATCACATGGATTACAATGTGCGGGGCATGGTTGAGAAAGACAATAATCACTCTACCAGCAATACAAAGATGAAGCTGATGGCTAAGATCAAGGAAGAGTTTGCCTTCCCAGAGACATTGAAGAATACATTTACCAGGTTCCAGAGCCATCTTGAGCTTGTGATGGAAGCTGATGGCAGCTACTTTGAGTAAACTGTTATCTCCCAGCCATAATCTAGTTAATATTTTTTGATTTTTTAAATTCTTTCATTTTTGAATGAGATATTGTGGGGTTTTTTTCCTTTTATGCAAATTGTCATATTTAGCCCAAACACCCTGAATACACACACACACACACACACACATGCATATAGACAGTATAGAATGGCTATTGACTGAATGAAGTTTTAGACCATTAGATGGGTCTTTGGATATTTTAGAAGCAGGTCAATAGTTATCAGATCAGACATGTACATATCCATACGTGTATGTAAATACCTAGTAACACACACACACACACATACACACATGCACAAGCTCACTCATATACACACAATCATACATACATACACACATGGCACATGTACAGTTGTACACACTCACACACGCAATAGAGATGATAGGATAACACAGGAAATGAGATGAACCACATCACTCAATGCAAATTTGATCTACAATATACATACAATATGACAGAAAATCTGCAATTATCTCTGTATAAACACTCCGTCAACACTTTATACACCCACTTTACAATAACAGGTAAAGTAATAACTACAATAATCAAACATGAAGTCATTTTTACCTACTTTAAAATTCCTTACTTTTCTACAATTACTCATTTTCTAGTGAAACAGTCTGCACTATTTTTGGCAGAATGGATCCTTTCTTAAAGGGACCGTTTCTTTTCTCTCACACTTTGTATGTCTATTCTGCCATGTTTCTTGCAGATGTCTAATGCAGGGCACAACCTCATCTCTGAAATCTCCTTGCTTGTTTCATTCATCTGCTGATACATTAAAGAAATCTGCTTTCCTAAATCTATTTCAGTGAAGTCATGCATGCCTAAAGAAACGCTGACCTTCAGTCAATGTCTGCAAGTATATTCGATTACACTTGAGGATTGCAGCATATTTTCGCAGCAAGACAAACATTCAGTCGAACGGTGTAGTGTAGAAAGAGGGAATAATTCAGACATATCTATGGAGAACCGAGAGAAGTATTTACACCGATTGCTCAATGAACCATTAAAAGAATTTTAGTAAAATCAAAAGAGGTGGGTTTTAACTGAGTAAGAATATAATCAGTAAAGCTTGTCTGCTTGATAATCATGAATATTGGTTGTTATTTGCTTCCGGGCAGGTGTTCTGCTGCTAGAAGAATTCCCATCAGTAGCAACCACAGAACAAGGTCACCAACAGAACGTGTGTAAACCTGTTGTGTGTTTGTGTTGGTGTTGTTCTTTAACTTCATATCAACCTTGTTCAAGTAGGCTTGTGATCACACAGACTCGATCCATGACCATCCCATCTGAGTTTTCTTTCAGATATAGTGTATCCAAGACTGCATCATCTAATGTGTCCTTTCTTTTTCTTTAAAGATAGTAGAATGTGACATCGCAGATTTTTGATAGCTATTTCTGGTTCTTATAATCTATGTTTGAGTCATCTTGTCTGTGAGCTGCAAGTATATGCATGCGTGTGTGTATGTGTGTGTCTGTGTGTGTGTGTGAGTATGTGTGTGTGTGTGTGTGTGTGTGTGTGTGTGTGTGTGTGTGTGTGTGTGTGTGTGTGTGTGTGTGTGTGTGCAACTAAATGTATTTGTGTAAGTGTTATTTTATGTAAGCAGGTGTTTTTTGCATCTGTGTAACTTCAAGTAAAGCATTTCTGTATCAAATCACTAATACATATATGTATGTATACAAACACATATACATATATATACATGCTCCCATATTTACATAAGTCTACCTTGAACAGTATACTTAATTTCTCACCCAATTTAACCCTTTAGCATACAGATTTCTTTGTCAAATCATCATTCGTCGTTCATCGTTTAGCGTCCGTTTTCTATGCTAGCATGGGTTGGATGGTTCGACTGGGGTCTGTGAAGCCAGAAGGCTTCATCAGGCCCAGTCAAATCTGGCAGTGTTTCTACGGCTGGATGCCCTTCCGAACGCCAACCACTCCGTGAGTGTAGTGGGTGCTTTATGTTTATTTATTCATATTGTTTTGAATTAATCATGAATTATTTCATAACTTCAAGATTTCAATGAGTGATTGTAAATTTTTAGAATAACAGTATTGGAAATGTGTGCGAGGATGGATTTGGATGGTTTGAACAGAAAACAAGGAGAATATGTTGGCCAGATATGACTGGTTTGGATGTTAAAGGGTTAAAGCCACATTGTGGCATATTGGATTCCTTCAAAGGAGGCCACTCTGTTCAAACATTTGGGCCAGGTTTCTAATCAGAGGATACAATTGGCCCTCTTCCATCATTGTAAGAAG
>NC_043001.1:135364003-135374003 GCF_006345805.1 Octopus sinensis | reverse complement strand
ACGTAAACACACCAGCATCGGTTGTCAAGCAATGCTAGGGGGACAAACACAGACACACAAACATATACACACACACTTATATATATATATATATATATACGACATGCTTCTTTCAGTTTCCGTCTACCAAATCCACTCACAAGGCATTGGTCGGCCTGGGGCTATAGTAGAAAACACTTGCCCAAGGTGCCACGTAGTGGGACTGAACCCGGAACCATGTGGCTGGGAAGCAAGCTACTTACCACACAGCCACTCATACACCTATTTGATTAAGTTTAGTTTTTTTTATTATTATTATTACACAGGTATATATATTAAACCAAGCAATGTTCTTTCCACCTATGTAGATATAATTTGACCCCATTATGACCCCCTTTTGGCAACACGGTGCCTACACAGCAGCAGCATCTTACTTTTACCTTTCCCTTGTATTCTTGTAGCAGTTCTTTTCCACCTCATTCCATTCTTATTTCTTCTGATATTTTGCACCATTTCATTTCTTCCCACTTCTCAATGATTTCATGTTTTTGCCATTTTCCAGAAGCTTCTTCTCCTAACTCTATCCTTCCTTCATTCACTTTGTCTCTCATTCTCACTGTCGTCACCTTTCCCTCTCTCTCTCTCTCTCTCTCTCTCTCTCTCTATACACACACACAAATTACCTTTCTAACCCTCTCCTTCCTATTTCTGTCTTTCACTCTTCATCTTTTAATCTATACCTAAAGCAACCAGCTTCTCCCTCCTTCCCCTCTTTCTCTATTTATCTCTCTCTTTCTCTCCCTATTTATCTCACGTTCCTGTTTAGCTATCTGTCTATCTATTTCTCCCCCTCTCTCTCTCTCTTTCTTTCTCTCTCTCACCACCCATACTTCCATTGTTCATAGATACTAACACTTATTTCTATTTTCCTCTTTCTTTTCATCTCTTTTTCGTTTGCTTTTCTCTGTGTGTGTGTGTGTGTGCATGTGTGCACATGTCTGTGTGTGTTCACATGTGTGTGTGTGCACGTGTGTACGCACATGTGTATGCGCGTGTGTACGCGTGTAAATTTGTCTTAACTCTTCCTGTCACACAGATGGGTATTCTCCCTCCACCTCCCTCAGACTATCATAGTCATTCATCAATACTTTTGTATAATTATCACCACCCATGCCATCATCCTGGAACGTTCATGCCAACCAGCTGATCAGCTGACCAACCAACAATATGTAGCTTGACATGACCCAGAGTTGTTGGAAAAAATCAATAGAAAATGGTAACCAAGCAAGCAATTGAGGCAACACCTAGAAACAATGTTTAGTCATTGATACTATGTATTATATTTGTAGTACGATAGACCATAGTCACTTCTATCTCGCAGAGAAACCAAATTCCATATATACATGGGAGTGCTGAAAAGTTCCTGGCTTTAAGGGCTGGTTTTAGGCCCAATGTTCTGAGTTCTTTTACAGGATGTAGAAAAACTGAAGGGCCGCTGCAATATGTATGTGAACCTGAGAAGGGTTTATGTTGGATAAAATCATAATTAACTGATCCTCCTGTATTTTCTTTTATCCAAAACCAGGAACTTTTCCGCATGCTATCATACGTCTCTTGACAAAAACATTGCCACAGACACAGAATGGTAACCTCCATCAATAGCAAAGTAGCAATTAAGCTTTCTGCAAATCCCACAAAGTATTTTGTCTGTCCAAAAGAACTGATCATTTGTAGATTTATTCCAATGACACAGACCAAGAATTTAATACCATATCTGTTACGAAGATTGCACTTGTCTCTTTGAAAAATTATTGTTTGGTTTTGTTTTTGTAATGTGAAACAGGCAAATGGAGATCAAAGGTCTCTCTCAAGTCATTGACTTATAAGGCAATTTTCCCAGATTCTGCGGCATACATATCCCCCCCCCCACATCCCAAATGGGATGCCAGTCCACTGCAAGATGACCCTTTTTGCCAGCTGAGTGGATTAGAGTAACATGAAATGAAGTGTTTTGCTCAAGAACACAATGCGTCACCCAGTCCAGGAATCAAAACCACAATTTTGTGATCATTAGTACAACACCCTGACCACTAAGCCATGCACCTTCATGAAGGCAAGGTAAACTTCACCCTAAATAAGACAGCAGTTTATGATACATAACAGTCCCAGATATCCAGGTACCTACATCTCATTGCAAGGTTACGCTTAAGCAGATATAGTAATGCCTCTTGCTCAGGAATATAACAGAATGCCAGCACTGGAATTAAACTCCAAAAGTACATAGTTCAAGAACTTACCCTCTTTGACATTTAGCCTCTGGAGAAAAATTGTTGCAAAATGCAACCTCCTTTCTGTACCAACATGGCCCCAACAGCAGAAGTTAGCAGTAGGGAAACTGCAGGCCAGTGCAGCAAGCCAACTTGCCCAGAGAAGAAGAGAGTCATGCACAGCAAGGTGTCATCAAAATACACATCTCATGGAATGTAGTTCTGTGTTAATTAGTTTCACACTGACTGACTTCCGCATATTGCTTGCCTCCACACGGAGACTACATCCTCCTTACATTCTCGTGCATTAATCTAGAATCTTCTTAACAGACATGTGACTTTGTAACTATAGAACTTTATTCTTAACCAATCAGCTTCCTGGCCACTAGCTGAACAACCCCCACCCCATTCATCATCTGACCTTATGAGATATGTCACTTACCACACAACATAATTCCAGAATTTTCTCAGACACTCCAGCATGAAGAGTGATTATACGTAAAACTAAACAATCGGTGCAGGTATGGTTGTGTTGTAAGAAGCTTGCTTCCCAACCACATGGTTCCAGGTTCAGTCCTTAATGGCACCTTGGGCAAGTGCCTTCAACTATTGCCTCATACCAACCAAAGCCTTGTAAGTGGATTTAGTAGACAGAAACTGAAAGAAGCCCATCATTATATATATATATATATAATATCTATGTGTTTTTCTGCTTCTCCCTTGGTTATGTATACCTGTCACCCAGCCTGGTATCTTTGTGTTCCTTCTCGAGCCATGCCAGGCTCATAAGGGCCGGTTTCCCCAGTTTCAGTGGCGGAGAAATTCCCCACCTGGACAGGACGCCAGTCCATCGCAAGATTACTCATTTTTGCCAGCTGAGTGGACTGGAGCAAACATGAAATGAAGTGTTTTGCTCAAGAACACAATGCATCGCCAAGTCCAGGAATCGAAACCACAACCTTACGATCATGAATTCAACACCCTAACCACTAAACCACGTGCCTCCACGGTGTCTTTGTGTCCATCTTCATCCCTTACTATTGCTTGACAACCGGTGTTGGTGTTTACATCCCTATAACTTAGCAGTTCAACCAAAGAGAAAATAGAATAAGTACTAAGCTTTAAAAAAATAAGTCCTGCTGTTGATTTGTTTGACTAAAACCCTTCAAGCCAGTGCCCCAGCATGGCCACAGTCAAATGACTGAAACAAGTAAAAGATAAAAGATATATTACATAATTATTACACAGAAAACTAAACAACTTAACAAATTTACCAAAGATAATCATAGGTAAATTAACACAAACATAACTTATTCTCTCCTTCATAACGACATAGTAGTTTATTCATCTGTTATATCACTGAGAGATGGAGTTGATAAAATTAATCACAATTCATTATATATTCAGTTAGTCAATTACAGATATTCTGGCTTCTCAAAACATATTACAGTGAACCTGATAGTCAATATTTTTATTAAAACCAAAATATACAAATTATTATCTAGCTATTAACCCTTTTGTTACTAACCCGGCCAAAACCGGCCCTGGCTCTGTAGTACAAATGTCTTGTTTTCATAAGTTTTGAAGTAAAATATTCCACCAAACCTTAGTTACAATTTACTTTCCTAACACTAGCTTAATGTTATTTTACTAAATTCTTTTTCATATTTAAAATAAATTGAAAGAAACACAGAGCATCTCAAAATAAATACAGTAACGAAAGGGTTAAACTCTGTCTTCTCGCAGTCTCTTTTACTGCTAATAATGCAGCCCCTGCTGTTTTGAACTTGAAAATGTACTGCACTCTCACCTAAACCTACTGGTCCTATCCATGTTTCCTCCTGTTAACTTCATGTGTCTTGGTCTTCAAAACTCACAACTAGGTACTTTACCAAATCTATCCATATGTGCATCTCTTTCTCTCTGTTGGAACTTCTTCATTGTCCCCGATTTCCATTCTACCATTCAAACTGACCGTTAATTACATCTAAAGCACTATCCCTCATCTTTGGACAAACAGACAGCCAAAAACTACAACTACCACAGTTGAAATAGTCTGAGCACATCAAGCTACTTCTATTCATAGATTTCACATGTATGAAATACCACATGAACATGTGGTGTTTGGTAGTGCATCATCTCATCTCCATGCTTCAGTATTCTCAGCTGAAGTAAAATATATTACCTTTTACCATTTACTTGTTCCAGTCATTAGACTGTGGCCATGCTGGGGCACAACTTTGAAGAATTTTAGTCAAACAAATTGACCCCAACACTTATTCTTTTTAAGCCAGATACTTATTCTACCAGTTTCATTTGCTGGAAAGGTAAGTTACGAGGACATAAACACACCAACACTGGTTGTCAAGTGGTGGTGGTCAGTAGGCAAACAGACACAAACACACACACACACACATCATGCACACACACACATGCACACAAACACATGCACACACACACACATATAACAGACTTATTTCAGTTTCCATTTCTCAGGTCAACTCACAAGGCTTTGGTTGGCTTGAGGCTATAGTAGAAGATACTTGCTCAAGGTGCCACACAGTGGGACTGAACTGAGAAACACGTGGCTGGGAAGCAAAGTTCTTACCACACAGCCACACCTGTACCTATTGCCAGATTTGATCCGTATGATAGTGAAATATCAACATGATAGTGTTTCACAACAGACTAATTTCTATGCCATAGTATTTAGCTGCATGTAAAAGCAGAATCATAAGCGCATCAGATGGGATGTCTTGTGATGTTTATTCAAGCATCTTACATTCTTAGTTCAAATCCTGCTCAAATCAATTCTGCCTTTCATTTTTCCAGCATCAATAAATAAAAGTACCAGGTTAGGGTGAGGAATTGTCAGAACCATTATAATGTCAAACAGACGTCACCTTCAAAATAAGCGCAACTATGCCTCCCCTGGTCTCGATGGACTTACATACCTGCTTCTCAAACGTGGCAGGCACTTCCTTTTACACCAGCTTTCTATTTTCTTCCAGTACTGTCTCAACAATGGTGCTACTCCGGAGCAGTGGAAAACTGCCAGTGTCATTCCTCTGTTCAAAAAGGGTGACCGCACATCACCTGTCAACTATCGCCCAGTCAGTCTCACTAGCTGTATTGCAAAATTGATGGAATCGTGTGTCAGAGAAACACTCTGGAACTTCTGGAGCTCTCACAGTCTCATCCGACCCTCACAATATGGATTTGTCCCTAACTCCAGCTGCAGTGACCAGCTTGTCGAGTTCCTTGAGGACATTACTCAGATCACTGACAGTGGCTCATGGGTGGATGTTGTCTACCTTGACTTTTCTAAGGCTTTCAACTCTGTGCCACACAAAAGGCTTATGGTGAAACTCTCTGCAATGGGTGTGGGGGATGACCTTTTTAACTGGTTGAAATCCTTCATCCTCAGCCGAAAGGAGGTAGTCACAGTTCTAGGACAGCACTCTACACCATATGAGATGTCATCGGGTGTACCACAGGGATCTGTCCTTGGTCCCCTCCTGTTTGTGGCATACATTAATGACATAGATGCCAATTTAAAGAATGCCACAGTATTGAAATATGCAGACGACATCAAGCTGTACCTTGAAATCAAGAGGACTGATCCTGATGTCTACAACTCTTTCCTGCAATCAGACCTAGACACAATGCAGCAATGGATCAAGACTGGCAACTGAAACTGGCTGTGGACAAGTGTACCACCATGCATTTTGGGGGAGAAAAAACCCTGCGTCCACATACTCCCTCCACAACACTGATATCAAGAAATCCTCTTGCGAGCGTGACCTAGGCATCACTGTCAGCAGTGATTTGCGTTGGACAAAGCATATCTCTAAAATTGTCAAGAAGGCCGAGGGTGTCTTGGCATCACTCAGCAAGACTTTTGTTAGCCGCTCTCCAGCCATCTATTTAAAACTGTATACAGCTATGGTACGACCACACTTGGAATTCGCATCATCAGTTTGGAATCCCTATCTTGCTCAGAACATTGACCTCCTGGAATCTGTCCAGAGACGTGCAACCAAACGCATACCCTCCATCAGACACCTACCATATTCTGAGCGCCTTGTTTCCCTGGGCATGGATTCACTGAAGCTCCGGCGTCTGGCGACGGACTTGGTAAACACCCACAAGGTTATCAACCACCTCACCAACAACAACACTGAACACCTTTTTGATCTCCATGTGTCTAACACACGTGGACATGCCTACAAAGTCAGAAAACAGCACAGCTCCCATGACTTTCGGAAACATTTTTTCACGCTCAGAGTTGCTGAAGCATGGAACAAACTGCCTGCGTCAGTTGTTGACTGCCATGACACTGCATCCTTTAAGGCCCTCATGCTTCCCGAAATCCGTCGAAACTACACCTGATTATATATACACTTTAGATGAGTTGTAGTGCACCTGAGCACTGTACACAATTATTATTATTATTATTATTATAGAATCATCATCATCATCATCGTTTAACGTCCGTTTTCCATGCTAGCATGGGTTGGACAGTTCAACTGGGGTCTGGGAAATCAGAAGGCTGCACCAGGCCCAGTCTGATCTGGCAGTGTTTCTACAGCTTGATGCCCTTCCTAACACCAACCACAATACCTTGTGGTATTTGTTTTGGCTCTGTATTTTGAATTCAGATCCCACCATGGACTATTTGAATGGTAGACTCACCAGTGGTGAATAAAGGCACCATCCTTTCTGGAAATTGTATAAACAGTAGCCTACTAATATCTTATCCTTAAAATAATTCATCTTCAAACGTCTTAAAAATCACAGAATCCGGAATTTTAACTTTTGGCTGTATGGATTTTTGTTTTGATTTGGTTTTTGGGGTTTTTTTTTTAGCTCTTTTATGATTATTTTCTGATTTAAAAGAATAAAGACAGTATTAGCAAGAATATCGACAACAATAACGAAAGACAAATATTCATAAATAAACATTGTTTCAATTGTTTCAGCTTTATTGCCATATTAAAATATATCACCATAGAAACCAAAGCTAACATCAAACTCTTAATATTCTAGTCTCAATTTTAAAAGTAATATTTCCGATATTAAAATATAAAAGAGCCAAAAAAAAAAAAAGGAAAAGATTCATATAATTGTGTAAAAATAAAAATATAAAACATTTGGTTGGGAAAATAAAATTAATCTAAGGTGTCTTTTGACTTTATTATTAGATACCATCTTGGAACCATGGAATATTAGCTACCATATCTTTATGGAATAATTTTATCTTGCTTTTAGAAAGCCATTAAATAAATTAATTCATCAAAAATAGTACAAACCACTCATTTTTATCATTTGATAGTAACAAAATATTTTTCAACATCTGAAAAATAAATTAAATTGAAGCAGTTTTTTTTTTCTTTATCCCATAGAAGATTAACATTTGAACCCTAAGGTATGGGGCAGAGAGACAGAAAAAGGTGTGGTGGGGCGGGGTTAGAAATATTGGGAGCTTCAAAAGAGATTCAAAGTAGAAATAAAAAAAGCTGATCAGGGAAATTCAAATTCTTTTCATATTGACTTAGCTTAGGCACAACATTTACTCCTACGTATACTTTAACAAAAGTAAAAGACCGGATGGTCATGGAAAGGTATGTCTTATGTCTCTCTCAGTCAGAATGGATATAGGAGCTGAACAACAACAATTATATTCAACTGATACCGGCAACATCTATTTCTTTACTACCCACAAGGGGCTAAACACAGAGGGGACAAACAAGAATAGACAAACGTATTAAGTCGATTACATCGACCCCAGTGCGAAACTGGTACTTAATTTATCGACCCCAAAAGGATGAAAGGCAAAGTCGACCTCGGCAGAATTTGAACTCAGAACGTAAAGACAAACGAAATACCTATTTCTTTACTACCCACAAGGAGCTAAACACAGAGAGGACAAACAAGGATAGACAAATGGATTAAGTCGATTACATCGACCCCAGTGCGAAACTGGTACTTAATTTATCGACCCCAAAAGGATGAAAGGCAAAGTCGACCTCGGCGGAATTTGAACTCAGAACGTAATGGCAGACGAAATACGGCTACGCATTTCGTCCGATGTGCTAACATTTCTGCCAGCTCGCCGCCTGATACCAGCAACATCACCATATTCCATGCTGGCATGGGTTGGACAGTTTGATATGGATCCATTGCATAGTGCTCTTGTGTCTGCTTTGTAATGGCGCCTACAGTTGGATGTCCTTCATGACACCAACCACTTTACACCGTGTGCTAGGTATTTTTTCATGCCACTAGCATGATTGAGGTTTTCATATCACTTGCAAGTCTACAAAATTCAAGGAAGGATATGAGTGCATCCTTATGTTAGATGGGATTGAAGCTATAAGAGAAGAGATTGGGGTAGAGCAAGTTCTTATTGTAGAAGAGCTACAGAGCTACTCATGTTCAGGAGAGAGAGAGAGAGAGTGAGAATGAGAGAGCAAATTCACATGGTGGAAGAGTTACATGGCTACTCATATTTAAGAGTGAGAATGAATTAATGGCATAAAAATGATGACAAAAGTGTAGAGGAAGGTAAACAGTAATAATGGTATTAATTATAGCACAGCAGCAGCAGCAATGTCCAGGTAACCAATCTGGTTGTATCAGATTACTTATCAATGTGTTTGTGACATCACATGGAGACATAATCTTGATGTGGGTAGTGTGACATATGTAACTGTTTACCTCTTTTTTTGATGTATTTGTAGCTGGGTATTTGCACTGGTCAGCCACAAGAGGAATAATCTCACCATGAGAAAAAAGGGGTTGCTTATTCTGAAATTACATATAAACCAACTAGGGTTATGGTGATCTTTCTGAAGTATTAAGATATCCATACTTTAAGTTCAAGATATTTCTTTTGATGGCAAAAAAACGATAAATCAGTTTTCTTGTTGATGGATACTATAGGCTGTTGTAGTATATACAGTTTCTCATGGAGGCAGAAGTGATAGTTTCAAGCAGAATTAGAGTAGGAGGAACCCTATGAAGAATGCTCTAAGTGATGTTGGGAAAATCCTTTGCTTGGTTCTAGAATCACCAAATGAAATTGAACAGGTAGGTGGAGGAATGTCTATGTTATATGAAACTTCCCTCAAAATAATTGGCTGTCAGGCCTATATAGTTTCTTGTGATACCATTGGATGGCATTAGGCTAGCCAACAGACTGCAGCCTTTGAGAAATAGGGTTTCTCAAGTGGACACTTAGTTGGGATTTCAGAATTTACAAGCTGAGGTGTGGATGGAGTTTGTGTGGGTATGTGTTTTTCCTGCTGTAGCATGCAATGACAGAAGTGACATTATCTAGTCATGAGTAGCTAACCTGGACATTATGGACATTAAAAGTTTATGGTACCTACAGATGTTTGGAAATGCTGATTAATTAGGGACAGTAATCTATTAGCTATATTTGCAGAGAGCATTTATATTGAATAAAGAATATGTCTCTTTCTAATACTCTTCAGGTTTGGAGTGTGGTGGAGATTTTTCTTTGTAAGCTAACTTCTCGGTGAAAATACTCCTTGTCAGAAGTCTGAGACAGTACCCAGTGGCAAGTTACAGCCATCTTCTAGTTATCTTGTTGGGTAGAATGTTGCCATGGAGTTGAGTTGCTTATTGGTTACTTTCTGCATTGAGTTGACAGTAAAGGCCATTTATGGTATCTGAGTGTAGCGGCCATCAAGGACTGACCAGAGGTTCTAGTAATGATTTAATGTTCA